>NW_027109805.1:241030-260872 GCF_000696795.3 Halyomorpha halys
TAACAAAAATCAAATATAATTCACAAAACATTTATCTAAGAATTTACAAAACTATTGTTCAATTCATTTTAACTAATCAACGTATCTGATATAGGTAGATTCACAGCATTAGACTGCTGTCCGCAGACTTCTATGAGTTGGGAATCACTCTCTTATAGCGACCATAATATTAACAGATTACAGGCTTAGTTAGTTATAAAAAAAATCATCTAACGTTCTCTAACGAAAAAAAATTATATAAGAAGTATCAATTATATTAAATTAATAAACAAGTATCATTACCACCCATGAATAGTCTCGTGTTCCGTAATGTCTAATAACAAATAATTGGTCCAAGTCCAACGTTTATAAAAGGAGCTCATTTGGTCAACATCTAGACATCAAGACAATTCCCAATTCAGGTACATGGAGTTAGATCAACTAACGAAGGACCGGTCGGTGGGAGTTACTTCTAGTAGTCTGAGGGGTCTCATACCCAGAAAGAGAAAAAAGAGTGTGGCTTTCCGGTAGGTGTAGTCAGTTAACCACTAAGCTTGATGTTTACCTTTGATATATCAAAAGTCAATTATAATGGGATTGTCTCATAAAAATAAATTATTTTTTTATTGGAAATGTTGACTTGTATGAGATTAGGAAAAAATTAAATATTTAATTTTCTTTTTTTTAGCAGAATTTATTATCCTAAAATAAAACAATAATTTACAGAAGTGGATTTAATTTTTCACAGAAAATCCCAAATACATATAATGACCAATCATTAATACTTATCTTATGTTTAAGGCCTCGAAAAGGAGAGACAGACGTTTACAACTGCGGTATTGCAAAACAACTCCCAATCAGAACATCTCTCTTGAAGAAGTACGCAGAACAAACCGTGAGAGAATATACTTCGAAGAATACAATCTGGCCCATGCACCATGTATTCACCACCAATGACACTCTCTTTTACATTTACTTTATCCTTCTTCAAGTTATTCCAGCAGTCATCATGGATTCGTTTTTATTTTTAGCCGGTAAAAAACCAATGTAAGTGCTAATGTAATGACTTCATTTGCCTACTGATCTCTAAGTAATAATTTTATTTTTCAAATGTTGCGATATGTCGATTACTTGAAATATGATTTCATCAATATTAACTTTTAGGGTAATCAAATTGACTAAGAAGGCATCCAACCTCATCAGGATGTTCAAATCATTCAGTTCCAATGAACTTGAGTTCCCTAACGATAAATTCCTACAACTAGAGAAATACGTAAGTGAAAAAGATAAGATATTCTCGATGAGCATAGATGGTTTAACTGGACTCGCACAGATGAGGTCTGGAATGAGGGCAGTCCTCAAGTACTGCTTCAAGGAGGATATCAGTGAGGAGAGCCTCGCTAGGAACAGGAGACGAATATTTTGGTAACTTGAATTTTATTTTTCCAAGCAGAGTGATAAGTAAGTTTGCGTGACAAAGGAGAGTAATTTAAGGGCCGATGGTATGCAATAATACTGCAAGTAAATGAACTGAATATTCTGATTATTTTGATTTCTAATGATGTACGATGATAGGTAGAGCAGGGGATAGGAGCTGTTATAATTTTAGATGGAGATTTGATAGCAGAACACGTTGGGGCGTGAGACCCAAAGTGCTTTGAGTAGAAGGTTGTGAGTTCGATTCTCACCCGTGTTATTCAATATTGACCTTGCAGGGGCCCCGTGAAATGAATCTTTGCATTCGAAACGTTTGTTACGGGAGTGATCATTTGAATTAAGAGGGGGTTGGTTTCTCAACCCCCTTTCAAGCATCTGTTTCATAGAGCTTAAGCATGAAATTCACAAGTAAGTCCCCACTCTGGCAGGTAATCCGTAATAATATGTGAGCCTATAGGTAATAGTGAGGAATGATCACATTCATACTAAAATAAATAAAATAAGAATACAAATAAATAAATTAATGAAAAAAAATCTCTGTTAAAATATATCCAAACAGAAGGATAAACAAAATGAAGATAATCAAACTATGTGTATAAGAAAATAATATAATCTCTAATCACATTCACACTCTTATATACATTATTTATATAATCGACCTGAGGATCCCAGAGCCAACTCTATCCCGTGTGAGGGGTAGAGCAGAGCTCAAAAGATTCCAGCGCATCCCTCTCACCGCATTACTGGTAGTGGGTGAGCCAGTGGAGGCTGAGCAAGTGCGCTAAAGCCGCAAACACTATTGCAATTATATTGAACATCTAAGAAAGAAATAATATTAGCTTAATCAGTTTTTATTGGCTTCTAGTAGGCCAGTAAATGTATATTAGTAGGCCAGTATAAATGTACTTTTATAATGAAAATATAATAATGAAATAATAAAATTTAAAAAAATTGTATTTTTTTCAGGTTAAAGATTATTGATAAATCCCTTATTTACTCATTCTACTTAATTTGCTGTTGGCTGATACTGCGATTATTGGGTTCATTTGACAGTGTGAGGTCTGTAAGCTATATAGCACACAAGGCATTCTGGAGTTGTAACATTTAACTCTTAAGATAAATGCCACATGATGGTAAATAGTAATTTCTTATTTTTTTAAATAAATCAATTGATCACTTTTTTATTTTATTAGACGCCACACATTCAAACAGTTTTTTTAATTAAAAAATAACAGAAAAAAACATTAAATAAATGCAAAAAAACTCAAAATTACAAAATTAGAAGATGCGCAACTTTGGCTTTTGATTGATGATTTCCCTCTGATGATTTTCCGTTTGAATTTGATAAGATTATAAATCCATCATGTAATATCCATCATCAATAATAAACAATATTTTTCAATAAAAGGGTATAATATGACGTTTTTATATATTTTTTTGTTTTAGTACTTTTGTATGATGGCCTCTGTAATATTAACCCAACTCAAGAGATATTAAACCAAGAGATTATCACAACATATAGTATCAAGAATTCAATGGTATATTTTTTATGCTGTATTCAACTGAATATATTCGGTGTTTGGAATATATTCAGTTAGAATATATTCTAAATAACGTAAATATAATATTTCATACACAGAAATTTAATTTAAATAAATAATTTATTTTTAAAATTTTTCCTTTGTTTTCCAAGTACCTATCATAGTTATGTGCTATACTATGGTTATGTTTGCACATAACATAAATATTTAGAATTGTATTTGAAATTAACGATAAAAAATACTGATCTCTTATCTTTTCAACCTTCCTAAACGTAAGATATTTTGGATATTTTTGGTATATAACTTATATATTAATAATTTATTGAAAATATCATAAAAATTATTTAACGTTCGCTACTAAAAATGGATTTGATTATAGTATCACTAAACTACTCGGGACACCGAATGCTTTGCAACATTCTTGGTGTTGAATATTGCCAAATATAATGTTAAGTGTAAAGAGTAAACCGAGACTAAACAAAATAAAAAGTTAATACAAAAAATATTTAAAGTTAAACAATACTACTCACTAATAATGCTATTTGCTAAGGTTATTTTTTTTTATAACAATCCTTACGCTATTGTTATTTACTCAACGTAAATCTTAATTTTCGTATTAAAAAAAAAAAAAAACTGTAAAACTGAGTCATCTTCCGGTATACAATTACAAGAATTATACGTCTATACATTAGTTATTTCATGTTGGAACTCATTTCTTCGAAATATTTATCATGATCTTAATGAATCCATTTTTAAAAAAATTAAAGTGGTGTCTACAAACAAATGTTTTGCTATCGCAATATTTATTTCAAAAACTAATTCATTAAAAAAGTCTATCAAAGTTTTTGAATTCAATTTAGTAACGTCCAAATCTTCACAATACAATATATATGCACATAAAATGCTGCGAGCTAAAATATTATGAAACAGAAGGATATTAAACACTGATCTTAACCGTATTGTTTAAATTCTAAGCAGGATCTAATAAATAAATAATAGTAATAAATACAATTTTATTACAAACAATTATTATACAGAAGAAACATCAGAATGCGGTATCGAGTGGAAGAGTGAATGGAAATAGGAACGTGATCATATTGTGAATGGGGTTGTCACCAACAGGCCGACCCAAACGGTAGCCAATACTTAAGATCTTCGGTAATAGCATTGCGATTTCCAACAGGATACTAAGAAATACTAGACAAAATGATTGCTATAGTCACTCTTCTTCGAGGAGGCTGTCAATGATGGCCAAATATTGACAGTGGATTTGGAACCAAATTAATTAACAGTCCTCGAACAATGGCCATTACTATTTCCATACAGGAAGTGACAAATTTTAATTTATAATTTCTTGAATAAAAAACATTACTTCCGCCACTAAGTGGAATTCCATTCTACTATGTAATTACATTGTAGAGAATTACATTATACAAGTTAAGTTCTCAGGACTTTTTTAATTTACTGAAATTAACTACAGTATAACAAAAAAATACAATAAATGAAATATAAATTAATTATATCCATTACAATTGCCAGATAATGCCTTCTACTAACACAGTACAAGAGCCCAAGAGGAGAAAAAAGTTAGTTATTTCACCCAATTTTTTTAATTACTTTAATAAAAACTATGTATCGTTACTAGCCACAATTGATGAGTTTGGGTAGGAGAAATAAAAATGGCGACTATTTCAAAATATTTAAAAAATGACTGTTTTATTCAGAGTTCTTTGGCATTAAAACTACCAACAAGACTTGAAAACCTAACCGAACATATTTTTAAGTAGAGTAAATTTTCTAACATATAAGACCTAATAGAGCTATTTACGTTCAATATAGTTTTGTTTTGTTAGTTCAGTCCAATATATATACCTAGAGATATAGTTTTTTAAAATGCAACATTTCATAAAACATATATTGAAAAATCAGTGGTTAGTGAATATATTTTGAGAAATCTATATCTCAAAATCCATTCGACGTACAGATTTCCATTAGTACTCAAATCAAAGCTAGTTTAATGCACTATAAAGTAGTTTATTACGTTTATCTTCGTAGGAGTAGTAGTTTTCATGATAATTGCTCGAATAAATTGAGTTATACTAGTCCAGACAAAAGTCCATCTGCAAAAGTTATATTCATATACGAATATCATAAAAACTACTACCCTTACGTGAAATAAACTACTTTATAGTAAATTAAATTACCTTCATTTCAAGTGCTGGTGGATATCTTTATGCTTTATATAATGAATTTATGTTGCACCCCTATGTGGAGTCCCAGGTGTCCAACGGACATGATGGAGAACTTGGGTCCCTCTGTCACATATGCAACAGAAAGCCTGAAACACTAGCACATATGCTGGGGAAATGCCCCAACAACTCCCTCCTCACAACACGCCGACATCATAGAGTGAACACGAGTTAATGAAGCTCCTAAAAGAAAGAAATTTTGGCTGCTTTGACGAGGTCTACTGTGTAGATACGGATGAACCCACAAGATATGCGGATGTTGTTGCTTTCCCTAAGAAGGGGAACCATTGTGGAACACACCGTGAGATATGAAAATTACGACCTTCGACTCCCTGGGAATCATCTACCACCACATGCATGGAAATTGTTGAGTAATGAAATCATCCAGAAGAAGGATGACATGCATACACTGCATAATTTATGTATTACTTTATTATTTTTGTATACATTTTTAATATTTTAATATCTATTCTATATTTTTTGTATATTAATTTTAACATAGTTTGTTGATTTTTTAGTTTATATTTGTAACTTATGTATCGTTCATATACTTTTTCATATCTCACGTCGCTATTTTATTCATTATTCTTTTAAAGACACATTGGGTAAAAACCAAAATATGAAAGGGAAAACCAAAAAATGAAAAAAAAGAGAGGAAAGGTGAAAGGATAGAAAAGGAGGAAAAAAATCATGAAAAAGAGAAAAGGAAAAAGGGGGAAAAAGATATATGAACCAAACATGTGAAATGAAAAAAAAAGTCATTTTCAAGTGTATTACTACTGTTTATATTTATTATTGTATATTTATCTAAGCCTATTTATCGTAAGATAAAATATTGTCTGATTAGACTAAAATGAGTATGCTGTGTGATTAGGATGTTCCTACCATCCATTTTTTTATTAATTTAATTTTTTTTTTTTTTTACCAAGTAACATTTTAGTAGTCTTTTTAAAGTTTACTTTTTCTGGATTCAATTTCTCTGTTTCTGTTGCTCCTTCGAGTTTTTATTCTGATTAATAGAATTTAAAAAAAATAAACGTCTTTTTACGAGAATTAGTAAAATGTTATAATGTTGTAACTTCAACATTTAACTTTTAACCAAAAGAAAAACTACCGACTTTAAGTGGTAATTCTGCTTTGAGATAAGAAGTAAACATTCAACTAGTGAACTTTAATTCCCTCTAGGAAATATCAATAATTACGAGTAAACTTTTTTTTTTTAATGATTCTCATTACTCAACTTGAAATTTGACACTTTTTTTAACCAATTTGCTTTTTATTATTAAAATAATTTTCAGATCAATTAATTGCCGTTTTAATCAATTAAGCTACTTTTATTTCAGAACATGTTTTCATTACATTATCCTTCATACGTTAAACGAATAACTTTTTTATATATGTATGTATAGTTGACCGTAAAAATTGATATATAGGGAGATGGTCAAGGTTGCGGTCAAAGGAGAAATAAAAATAGTTTACAACTACTTATTTTCCAACGTTTCGCCCCACTTTGCAGGGCTTCATCAGGGCTGTCCAAATAAATAAGTTGAACAACTTTTTTCTTTTAAAAAGCTACTCTTCAGGTTTCATTTTTCATGAATAAACCAAGTACATCTCAGTAATTGGTTCTTCTAAAAAGAATGAATTTTCTAAAATAATATAGAATCAAATATGAATCTAAATGTTTCAAACTTAACCTCTCATTTCTTAACTATGATGATTCGTAATATCTATGTTTTCATTTGTTTTATCAACTTTTTAATTTGTACAATGTCATGCATGATCAAACTCAGTAGTACAACGAACGTTTCCCAAACGTCTTATTTAATAATTTTACTTTAAATTCTGAATTTTAGTTTACCAGAGAGTGTTAAAAAAACTCATCTGCTATTTTCAAAAATTTTAGGCATCAAAACAAGATTTAAGGAAAACACAAAAAGCTATTCAAAAATAATATCTAGAGGGCGACGTTAAGAAGCTGGAAAGTCAACCTTAAGATTTTCTTATAAGTTTCAAATATTTTTTTATTAATTAGAAAAATATTTAAAAGTTGTTCTGACTATATTTTGTTTTTTATCTTCTATATGTTGCATAAATCTTTTAGGACCTTAATTTTCGGGTTATTTTCTTTATGATTTAATTTACCTGTACCGGGGTTCGAATCCATCTGTGATAGATAACTATTCATTCTGTTACTGTTCCCGTGAGTCAATCCTGTGGGTACTAGAGCCCTGCTGGTGTTCATGCAGCCTCATAAAGTAGGTACCCTTAATTAGGAAAAAGTCAAGCGGTTGAGCGTGATCTCGAAAATCACCTCCTTGTATAACTGTTGTTTCAAAAACGGTATTTTCTTACAAAATACTGAACCTCAAACTCTCGATGTGTAAAAGGGCTCATGTAATAATCATTCAAAATTAGTCATATACCTTTAGTAATAATTTGTTTAAGCCAACGTTTTAAAATTCTTTAAGTCATAATCATTAAGTCTACTAAAATAGTCTTTGTTCGGGGTAACTGAAAGTTAAGTGAAACTCAACTATGAAATCCCCAATCTATGAAAAGAGTCGGAATCAAAAAAATCTTACCCCTCCACTTCCAAGAACTTCTTTACAACCTACGGAACCACTAACACATGCAGAAGCCTTGATAGTGTACTGTCGCACCTCATAAGATTAATGGATCCACTCAGGAATTGACTCTAAAATTTATAATAAATAAGATATTAAACATGATAACATACTAGTATACTTTTGCTCTCAGTCGATGTTTGAAAAAAAAAGTTTTTTTTTAAAAATATTTATATATTTTTCAAATGTTGCGAAAGGGTTGAAATTTCATATTTTTCTTCAGCCATACTTTCACGAAAGCTTCCATTAAAATGCTGCCCATACGAAATTGAGAAACTTGAGCAAATTTGAACAACTATTTTTAAAAACATGTACTTTCAAGTATATGAATTTCACCTCGATCTTATAAATTTATAAAAATGCACAAAATAAGCGTTTAATATAGCCTAATTAATTGTTATCAGAAGACCCAATTAAGATTTAATTATTAGACTTAAACTGGATAACCTTCAGAGATCTGGTGATCGATTCAAAACTAAGTCGAGATTTCCAGATAGAAAGATGAAATGAAACGGGAGACTAGAAGTAAAGTAAGGGAGAGAATCGGGCAGAGACTGTCTTCCGAAACAATTATTCATCATGCTATATAAATTGTAAGCCCATGAAATGAAACTTCAAGACAAGATAACGTAAACTTTACGGGAGATGAACAGAATATATTTTAACGTTAATACTATTTTCTTCACACTTAACTGCTCCTCCAGCTAGTTTAAGAGGATATTACAGGTAAGAGGTCTATAAGGTCTCAAGTTTAGTGCTAGTTTTATCTCTAATGCACGTAGCTATCGTAAAGTGAACTAGATGGAAGTGGGAGGGGAGAACTGTAAATGGTGAGCTAAGGACTTTTTGAATGTAACGACCTATACTCCATCATCACTAATCATATCATCCATAAAAGATGACAAGGTAAAGTAAATAGAAACACGAAAAATAAACTACTAAGGTAATTGGTTTTTACAACATCGTTATAAATACTAATACAATTATGATCTCTTTAACGATCTGATTATAATATCATCACTAAGGAGTTATTGAACTCTACAATGCCACTTAATTACATTATTTTACAGGAGTGCGAAGATTAAATACTTTACAAGTAAATCATAGCGGTACTTAAGATTTCAGAAATTCATTCAAATTAAAAATTAATATTTTTTTCATATGTTAATTATTATACTTCAATATTTTTTTAATTTATAATAAATATGAATAGATAAAACAAACAACAATACTACTATAAAATATCTGATTCGACCACTAGCACGACTTTTCTTACCACTTTACCTTCTAAGCACAAAAAAAAAAAATTCCTTAATTTATCTTCATTAATATTTGAATAGAAATTTTATTATTTCAAACGTAATTATTTATTTAGTTTGTCTTATTTTACAATTTAATTATCCTTCATCCTTATCATTATAGCAATCAACTGAATAAAATATAGCATATTATATAGAGGCATAAAGTTTTTCAAGATGAACTTTCTTAATTTAATTTCTTTATCACTGTGCTTTTTTTCCAATCTTCCTATTAATTGATTTACTTATCTACTTACGTTTACTGATCATCGTAAATATTATTTTATCATTATTATTATAACTATCCACTATATTTCACATTTTTATTGTATATAATTATTATTTATTTACTTTTAAATTTTTATTTAATTAATAAATATGATATCATTCAATATTTAAAGCCTTAATTGCTTTTGAGTGTAGTAGATTGGATTATTAAAGTTCTAAAATATATTATTAATTGTTAATATTAATAAAAGCTTCCTCTAAAAAGTTTCTAACATTGTTTTAAATTTGGAATTGATTAGAAAAAAGTTAATGATATTTTTTCAATTATTTATAGCTGAAAGCAGCCAGAAAGAAGTTATTTGTGGTGAAAAATTATGTAGTTAATTTTTTTTAAAGTGAGTCCAGCAAGTGTGCAATAGATTTATGTTGTAGTAATTAGAGAATCCAGAAGCTGAGGAATAAATGTTAT
Organism: Halyomorpha halys; assembly: GCF_000696795.3. Lineage (NCBI taxonomy): Eukaryota > Metazoa > Arthropoda > Insecta > Hemiptera > Pentatomidae > Halyomorpha > Halyomorpha halys. The sequence continues at coordinate 250,859 of NW_027109805.1, forward strand.
TATGATAATAATTAAGCAATAACATAATAATCACACCTAATTTACAAATAAAAGCCATTTGTTCAATGTGTAAGCATCTGTAAAATCAAAAGCTAATACTTGAGTGATATTTAATACAACAGGCAGTTATACACTACATGTAATGCTAGCTTATCAACATATCAAATTAAAATACCAACCCACCACAGAAATTCCCGTACACAGCCTTGGAGTCAGCCCACGAACCTATAAGTCCAATAGGTGCTACTAATTAACATAGTTGGGAAGGTTGTCGATAAGCTATCCAGGAATCTTAAGACTTCCAGTCAGACCGTGGAGATTACTCCGGTGCCATTCCTAGCATAGCTATTTACGATGTGGCTTAAGATTAGGGAAAAATTACTTACCGACAGGAAGAAAAAGAAACACTAATTTCACCTACCTGCAACAAAAGAAAAACAATATTTATAATTTTACAGGAATTTTTAGGCATAATATCAGTGTCATTATATATTAGACAGAATACACAGATATCTGCACTTTGAAATAGTGATAAAAAAAAAAAAATGATAATAGTTATCTAAATTTTATATACAGTTAAATGAAAATTTCTTTAATACAATTCTAAATTTTAATGTATAAATATAAAACAAAATTGTTTCATTAGTGAAATATCCGAGAAAAAAAATTAATAGCTGAGAAGGAAAAAAAAATTGAACAAAAGGCATTTCAATAACAAACTCAATTTACACAATAAAAATAAAATTAAAAAAATAAAAATTTATAAGAAAAAAATACCTGTGCCATGTAGAAATATAATAATATAAATAAAAAAAAACCTATATTTTTAAATTTTATTAAAAACCGTTGAAATAGTAAGATAGATAATTAATTGCTATACAGGTTTACTTTTAGAGGATATTAAAAAAAAAAAGTTCAAAAGAACAATAAGTTTCTTTAAATAGCAACAAAATTTCTCGTTGTATATACAATTATTTCTCCGTTATACTCTGAATATACTTACAAAATAACTAATCTAAGAGCCCGAAAGGAGAAAGTAGTCAGTAATTTTATCTCAATTTTTAAATACTTGCAATATTGTTGCAAAAATATTATTTTCGTTAGACAAGAAAACTATGCATTGTTACTATTCATAATTAATGACTCTGCCATATTTGTATGTTACAAAAGATTAATTTTTTTTTTCATTTAGAGCTCTATATCCTTAAAACATCCTCTCTATATCCCACAACAGTAATAACCTTTTAATACATCATTTAAAGGACTAATAGCTGTGATATTTTTTAAAATAAATTAATTTCTAGTCGTTCAGACAAAATTCATATTCACATCCAAATATCCCAGAATTTGAACATAAACTAATGTTATAGTGCATTCAACTAGCTTTAATTTTAGTGCCTACAGATATCTGTATGTCTAATTCTTCCTGAGATGTAGTTTCCCAAATATAAATTCACTAACTACTGAGCGTTATGAAATATTGCTTTTTAAAAAACTGTATTTTAGTAACTATATAACATAACATAACAACTCTATTTGCGCTCATATTTTAGCAAATTTCTTTTTCTTTAATTGTTAATTTATTATATTTTCTTATTATAGTTTGATTTTTTTTAGTTTTGAAACAGTCACTATTTTATATTATCGCTAACTAGTTGGGAGACTCATCAATTTTGATTAGTAAATAACATAGTTTTTATTAAAGTAAAAAAAAAAATTGAGCTTTTTCACCGGGTTGTTGGTACTAAACGTCTAAATTATTTTTTCTGACTATTCAGCTTTTATTGATTATAAAAAAAAATACATACAGATAGTGATGATGATGAAGATTAGGAATGCAATAAGAAAAAAAAATGAACACAGGATGATCCAAAAGTACATAATAATAAAAAAAATCTTTAAAAAGTAAAATTAAAAATGTAAACACTGACATGAGATTAAGCTACAATATTCAGTTCTATTGCTCAACATTAAACAAGCCGTAAACATACTTTATCTGAAATTGAGTAGCCAAACGTTTTAAGTCACTGATATCTTAAAAATGATATTTTTTTATTATTAATAGTCTTCCCCACCAATATCTTAAAAATAATAATTCATTTTCAAGTATAAAGCGCAAAATTCACATAAGGTTAGAGTCAATTTAATACATTTATACAAAAATCCAATATTAATTAATCACAACTAAATTTTTAAAAAAAATTAATATGAAAACTCCAACTGAAAATGTTTCGCAATAATCGCATTTGTTATAAATCACTGTTTTTCCTCAGCAGCCATTAAAAACCATAAAAAAAATAATTAGACGATAATTGAAACCCAAAAATGATTTTGTAATCCTTTAGAATTCCGTGAGAATGGAGCTAACTGAGGACTTAGAAATTCTCATTTGCCTCAGTGAACCTTAGAAAGAACTTATATTGTGAGAAATAATGCGTGCATTTATTAGATGTGTATAGTTATAATATATACCAAGTGAAATGGCATAAGATGAATGTAAACAGAATACATAATTTCTTGAACCGTAACAATATACATTAATAAAGGAACTAAATTATAATTGATGATTGTTAGCACATCATGTTATTTTTAAAATTTAACAATTGCCTTGAGATCAAAAGGTTTAAAGGAAGTTAGTGATTAGCATTAAATTACAGTTGGACGATTTTTGAATAGGAAGGTGACTATCAAACATAAGACCTCTGGAGTAAACAATACTAATAAAAAAACCTCTCTTAATATTTCGATTGTAATTTGCAAATAGGAAATGCAATATCGCTACAAGGATACCCTTTTCGTTGAACTAGAAACACAGTTTTTCCAGTATTTACATCACAAATTGGCAATAATGACAGGGTTGTCGTTTTAAAATATAGGACAAGTGTCCTTCATAAGCCTATACAAATAGTTGGAACTGACTGTGAGAGGCAAAGGCGGCTTATATCTTTTGAGAGGCAGTCAATAACTTTCTGATGGTAAGCAACCTACAGGCGGAGTGTGTAATTCATTATTTTATAAAATGTAAACGATAATATTTGCATATTCACTTGACCTGAATTCCAGGATTTTCCGGGAAAATGTGCCATTTCCATTCCGGAATACTTTTCCAACCAGCATATTCTGATAACTGGAGGTGCCGGGCTTATGGGGAAGGTTTTAATCGAGAAAATTCTGAGGAGTTGTCCCAGCGTATCAAGAATTTATGTTTTGATGAGACCGAAGAAGGGTTTGTCCATCGAAGAAAGGTGGTGCAAAATCATTCAATTACCGGTAAGCCATAATTTCGTATGTTTTCAAATCATATAGTTAAAGAATATATATCTCAAAGGACATGGTATTTTCTGAAACAGCTATTCGAGAAGTTGAAGAGAGAACAACCAGATGCATTGAACAAAGTGGAGCTAGTTTTAGGTGATACTGGAGAGAAAACTCTTGGGCTTTCGGACCACCATAAAAAAGTAAGAAATATAGATGTATTATACATAATATATAATTTACAACTCATGAAGGGTTAAGGGTGCAGTACTTTGTAAGGAAGTTGTCTATTCTAGACCAACGGTTCTGCAAGGAATTGATTTGGTCAGTTTATCAAGCTAGGTGGACCCCAGGAGGGCTCCCACAGGGTTGACTCACGGCTACAGTGTAACAGAAAAAGATTTTCTACCCAACTGGATTCGAACCCTAGTCCATGGAGTTAGTAGCATCGTGCCTTACCACAGTGCAACCGCGCTCCCATTTTATATATTTCAATAAACTATTTAATCAGCATTTGCATTAGAAACATTTCTTCCTTGTTTACGAATGAGAGAGGGAGTATTGTTATTGTTCGAAAATTTTTGTTGATATCTTACTTCATAAACAAATTCCAAATTTTAAAGCTAACACCATTTTTGAAAAATATTGTTACGTCAGGTCTTCGGTCCTTTTAAATTCTAAAACTCCGGCTCTTGTCAAAAACCAATATTTTTTATTATTCAATCTGGGACTAAAGGTATAAGATTTTCTTACTTATTTATTTTCAGGGGCCAACGCCAATACTTCTTATTTCTTTTAACTGATATAAATTTTAGAAAATATTGTACCGTTACATCCAATTAAAGTCCAGGGGTACAGTAAATTTTAAGGAAGTACTCAGGCTCGCCAGATGGTACCCAATTAAGGGTACTGACTTATTGAGGATGGATGGACTCTGGAGGGACTCACGACTACAGTAAAACAGAAAATAACTATCTACCAAAGCAGTATTCAAGCCCCTCGGGCCAAGGCTTGATTATAAATGGCACAGTAATATTAGGAGTAAAGATTTTAGCTACCACAACATAATCACTTACAATGACTGATTAATTCAATCAATGCCATTCTTAGGAAACTATAGCAGTTCTGCTTCGTTTGTTATATAGATAACCGTTCTGCAAATTTTTGTCTAGCGGCACATGGGGACCATTAAACGAAATTCACCAATGTCTATATATTTTTTTTTATAAATGAAAATAAAAGCTATATACCTAGATAAAATAGAAGCATACAATGTAATAAAAAACAAAACAATATTAATGTATTTAAAAACATGTTCTGTTACAACACATGGAAATTCAAGGATTCAATACTTTGTAAGGAAGAAATGTTTCTAGAATAACGGCTGTGCAAGGAGGTGATCTGTTCAAGAATAATTCAACCGTAGAGTTTTTTCCCTAATTACGTGTCTCCGCTTTTTAGAAGCTGGGTAAGCTGAAGTTTTTCCGAACCCACAGGATAGACTCACGGCTGATTTAATAGAATAAATAACTGTCTGTCTCAGCTAGATTTAGACCCAGGCCTTAGAAATAGAAGCACAGCGCCAAATTTACTAAAATATCCTGCTCCATAAATGTTTTAAATCTGCTATAAATTTATATTAGTTTAACTAATACTTAATTTTGTATTTAACTTCACTATTACAGCATTTCGAGACACCCTTGTGGAGTACTTTCGAAGTTCAAAGTGAGAGCCACATACATAGATGACATCACCAATTTTAATGTTCTTTTCATCAACAAATTTTCATTTTTTTAAATATTTTTTTTTAAGTTAAGAGTAAATAATAGGATAAATATTTTTGTACTTCAAAAAGTTACACAAGAAATGATTAAGAATTCCACTGGCATTCATATTAGTAATATCTTCTTTGGATGATTTTTAATGAAATAGGAATTTAAAACTAAAAAAGTTTTTAGAAAAAATATACAATTCCGAAATTTTAAAAATTTAAGAGTATTTTTTTTTTAATTTTTAATAAACTGAAAACGGAATTGATTGAAAAGGAAGATAAAAGAGCATTGATATAGACGTGAAGTTGCATGGATTACTTAATCAACAATTATAATAAATATTCAATACGATAGGATCAATAATCTAATATTTCCTAGTTGCTTATGAGTCACGTGACGATTATATACCACGCAGCAGCAATGATACAGTTCACTGATAGCATGACGGATGCACTTCTTCAAAATACAGGAGGGACATACATGCTTTTGGATTTTGCGAAAAGATTTAGAAAATTGCAGGTATGTCATACACAGATGGGATATGATAAATTATCATTTTTAAACTGTAATCGTAAAATCTTTTTTTCGTAATATAAGGTGTTCGTGCACGTTTCGACTGCTTACAGCAATTGCAACAGGTCTCCTGACAAATCTGTCGAAGACATCCTTCCACCTTGCCAAGACTGGAGAGTCATGCTCAAGATGTTGGAAAACCATCCGACCCAACTAGAAGCTCTTAAAGAGAAGTAAGTATACAAATGAATACTTCCTTCAATCCAAAGATGTTTCTAGTATTTATTTAGAATTAAGAACATTTTTTATGATGATAAAGGAAAATATCTAGAAAGCGTTATCCCTGCCACAAACAGTCTGGATAATTAGAGTGAATTTAAGGGCTTTTGTATACAAAAACTAGGATTTGTCAGACCTACTTTTATGAATAACTAAGGCATACGGATTAAAAAGATTTTAAAAAAAGGCAAACTCTTTCAGTTATTAAATTTAAAGATCAGCCGAACCCGCGGACGGAGGGTATCACACCGTTTTTTAATTTAAGGCGCTTTTAAATATTGCTAGATTTAACTATCTTAAAGTATCCTCTTCCCGTTTTGATATTGTTGACCATCTGACATCTGTGGAGCAGGCTGCTCTCCTGTCCTCAAGCACATATGGAAAGAAGGATGCTGAGCGGACATCAAGTGCTCCTAGACCACCAGGGAGGTCAACGAGTATGTAAATAAGAAAATAAATAAAATACACAATGAACTTTAAATGACTTTGAACCAAATTCCCCAAGCCCAAAGTTCTGGTAGCGGGCAGGAGACTACCAGTTGAGAACCATTGATATATCCAAAGGCACTAACAAGGTTCTGGATCCACTAATGTCTTTCAGCAATCAAATTAAAGTTAGTTTACAACGTTTATCTTCCCAGGAGTAGTACCTTTATCCTAATATAAATAGATTTCTTGTTTTTTGGACAATATTTCATACGCAAATATAACTTTATATTGCATTAAACTTTAATTTGAACGCTAGCAGACAACTATACTGTCGATGGTCCCTGAGATGTTTTTCATGAATGATACATTCTTTCCGAACAACTATAAATCAACATTTTGTGATTTTATTGAAGCAAATATCATTAAAACTACTACTCCTACGAAGATAACTGTTATACAATAAATTATAGTCTATCCAACTAGCTTTAATTTGAGTGCTAATAGACATATACACGTAAAATGGTTCCTGAGATATAGAGTTCCCAAAATATATTTACCAATTACTGATTTTTCAGGATTTTTATGAAATGTTACTTTTTATAAAGGAATTGCAATAGGACTATGGAACATAAATAGCCCTTTAATGGCAAGATAACCTAATTTAATTTTTTTGTTATAATATCGAATAAAAACCGTAAAAATAATTTATTTAACGATTATATTCCGTTTTTCTAGGTACTTTTTAAGATATGGAGCTCTGAATGAAAAAATTATTTTCTTTAACTTTTTAAACAGCAGAATTTTTTTATTACACTTAACTATGTTCGGCGAACTTATCGATTTTGATTTTCAACTATATTTCGTTTTATCAAAGTAAAAAAATGGGTAAAATGACTGACTTATTACTCCTCTTGTACTAAAGGAGGGCATGGCCAACTGCAATATTTTCATCTTTTTCTGTCTCGGTATCTTCTCGTTTCGCAGGCCTATTCGCCGAGATGTTTCATTTATGATTGTAGGGCTATGCAACTTTTATATAAATCTAAATAGCTAAACCAACAGGCCAATTTTTTTTAATTCAGCTGTATGTAACTTTGCGGTAAACAAATTTATCAACAATCTCAAGGTCAAAGCCATTACAAAAGAGTCGATCCGAACGAAGCTTGGTTCTAAAGTTGACGATCCATTGACTATCAAACCATCAATCTAATTCAGCCTAATTAGTGTGAGACTTTATAAAATCCTATTTCCTTACATTACGATTTAATTGAAGGTAGGTATACTTTTCGAACTAGAGATCATTTTATAAATTGTTTCTAGGTTACTGGGCGGCCATCCAAATCCCTATACCTGGTCAAAATCACTTGCGGAACAAGTCGTCAACGACAGTGGAGGTGACTTTCAAAAAATAATCATGAGGCCAGCAATCGGTAGTTATTAAAATAATTGGTAATTGTAAATACTAATAAAATTTATAATCCAATTTGCCAATTAATATTCTTGTTCCAGTTTGCTCGACATTGAATGACCCTATCCCAGGCTGGATAGACGGTGCCAACAGCTTCAGCGCTATGTCGTTGGGCTGTGCCTAAGGGACTGTCCGGGTGACTACAATGGCTTCAGATAATTTCCTTGACTTTGTGCCGGTAGATCATGCCATCAAGGCATTCCTTATTGCACCGTGGAAACTTCATGTAACGTATGTTCTTCTTTCTTTTTATAACTATAGTTTTTAATACATAAAGTTAAAAATAAACAAATTTTTCCATATTATTACAAATCGAAGTATATCCTTAGTATCCAAACATATTAACTTTGCCTGCCCAAATAACCAGTAGGCAAGATAGATTGGAACCCAAGGTGGTGCCTTGATTAAAAATTTAATTTTTTAAGGTTAATGAGCGCAAATATTCTAAATCTAAAATTTTTACAGGCTAAATAATTATATAGACGAAGAGAAAGGTAAAAAGAAAATGGCTGAAGTGTACAATTGTGCCTCATCAAGAATTCTACGCCTGACGGTTGGTGAAATCGAACGTTACGGAACCGAAATTATGGATGAGTATCCATCGTCGAATCAAGTTTGGGTGAAAAGCGTGAGGCACACGACAAACAAGACAGCATTCAGCATATTATTTCTCTTACATCAAATTTTACCAGCTTTATTTGCGGATTTGGTTCTTCTAATACTGAGGAAACAGCCAATGTAAGTAATCAAGAAAAATAAAATTAATAACCAGTAAATAATTTCAATAAACATTAAGGTATACTAATGAGTCTTAGAAAAATATTCATTGGTAGCATTCAGATATCTGTTCAATGTGAGAAGGACTCGGTGCTTATTTTTAAAGTGCTTATACATTCGTATAAAAACCAGGGTACAGGGACGAAAGTTTTACATTAACGCATTGGAAAGTGTTCGGCCTCCCATCCAAATTAAACCCAGGAGTTGGGTTCAAGGAAATCATATCAAGTTTAGAATAGGGGACCCAATTCAAATCCTTAGAAGTTATTACCACATGTATGAACCTTCAAGGAAAACCGATTCCTTGTATTTAATTATCATATAATTCATACTAACCTAATATCGACCAACCAAGTTATTTACCTTTCGTAAATTTGGAGAATTACAGGTTAAAATCGATAAGGAAAAAAAGTAACTAGTTCTATTTATGCAAGTGGGGTTTGTACTGAAAAGAAGTACATGATTTTTAGGCAAATCATAAAAATGTATAAGATCAAATTATTGTGCAATTCTTCTTGATGTGCAAACGTTGAACTATTGGAAAAGGTCAGTTTTGGAAAAGATCGAAAGACTTTAATACAAAACAACATTAAAAAGGTTATTTCCCAAGAATAGACTAAAAATCTGATTAAAGTCAAACAGGACTTCGTAACAGCTAGGACATCTAATTGTTTCCTCAATATAGCTGGTTTTCATATGGTGCAACCTGGATACAGTCATACATAGAATGTATCGAGGCAAGGTTTTATGTAACAGTGCCAAAAAAAGCCTTCAAGCGTTGGGTAAAATTTGTACCATTAGGAAGGGCTGAGTTCTCAGCTCAATGGTTGTACATAATTTAAAACGCCAAATATCCAGCTTTGCTGAATTAGGACAAAGCAAAAACTACATCCCTGAATACCGTCCATGCATTTCCACCCCGAGCCTATAGCTTCTGGCGTCCTGCCATCACCTATAGTATTTTTCGGTGAATGGGTCATTTTTTAAAAGGACATCGAAAATTATAAGGATAAAAAATAGGGAATATCTCAATAATGAAGTAGAAGAAATAACAGAAGTATAAATGTGGAAAAGAACTTTCGAGTTGTGCTGAAGTTAGTTGAATTATTATTAATAACAACTTTAACAAGATGTTTTGTTATCCCTTCAGTAATAAATAAAGCAATTGAATAGCTAGGGTCAAGAATGCGACAAGCTACAGTTATTATTTAGTGCAAAACGCTCCATTGATTTCCTATAAAACTATTTATTGAATTAGTTTCTCAAATAGCATATAAAAAATTCGAATATATTTTCCTAATATATCATGAAATATGGACTACATAAAATAAGAATTGCAGAATTTTTAGAAATTAATCTACTTGAAAAAATACAAAATGTAGCCGTCCATATTCTTGTCTGAGCCCTAGAATTGCAACTATTTTAAATTAAAAAAATAAATAAACAAATAATAAAATATTGTCATAAAAAAATGCTTAAACCGAGTTTAAATTTCAACAAAAATTGATTAGTTTTTTGGTG
>NW_027109805.1:260977-273065 GCF_000696795.3 Halyomorpha halys
ATAAAAAAATAAATAATAGAGGACAAAAATTCTCACACTTGTCCCAGTAATTTAATTATCAGTTATAGTTTTTTTTCATTTGGCTAGTCAAGTGAGCTGTGTTGTCTCTGGCAAATATTGCTGCTAATGATGACCCCATTGGAGAAACATTACTGATTAGTTAAAAAAAAAAATGAGAGCCAATCTATTCGCATTCATAGGGAAAAAATGGTTCAAGATACAACCAACTTATATAGATTCATTTCTTCATTTTGTATATATTCATTTATCTTTTCTAGGTTTATTTGTTTTTTCTAGGTAACTTAATTTAAATAAACGCAGAGCAAAGGTAGAAAAATAATATTAAAAAATCCAAACATTATACAAAATATTTTTATTATCAGCTACTAGATAGCAAGAACCTTTGGATATGTATCTAATATTTTTAGACGTATTATGACAAAAAAACAGTTTCATTGAAATTGGTGTTTCCACTTGCGTATTCTCCCCTTAGTCGCGTTAGTGGTCCGTAGAATTCTAGGAGCTGGGAATCCCTGATCTATCTAAAGATATATTTGAACTATTTTGGATTTTTTGTTAATTAATTGTTAATTTACAATAATCACAGAGCGCTCAGGTTGACAAAGAAGATGGTGAACGCCTACAGACTATGCGGCAACCTGGTCGGGAACAATATAGGTTTCCCCAACGAACGCTATATGGCATTAGGAAAGGATCTGAAGGACGAAGACTTAGCATCATTTTCCTTCGCCTTATATCCAGAACGAAAAAGAGAAATACTCCACTCCCAAGTGATAGGGTTCCGCAAGTACTTCCTAAAGGAGGATATGACCGAAGAAGCCATCAAGAACAACAGGAAGCGGATGGACAGGTGATGCGACAGATCTTAAATCAATATAATTTAAAAATGTATATCAACCTTTCTACAAGCTTACTTGAAACTTTACATGATTACAGAATAAAGTTTGCACATGGAATTATTACTTCATTGTTGTACTTGACAGCTGCTTGGTGCTTGGTGAGTTACTGCGGTGTGTTCCCTACATTACAAGGGGTGAGTTCTACATCTGACTCGAAACAATTCTTATATTATTTTGCTAATTTTATTTTCTTGCTACTAGGTGATCTTAATGGCAGGCTGAGCATTGGTTACGAATAACAAAAACAACAATTTCTTTGAGAATCCACAAGGAATACGCTAGAAATAAAAAATTGTAAAATATTTACACATTTTTCTTTACGATATTAAACATATTATTAAAAGTCAAAAATGTAAAATTAATCTAATGGACTTCCAATATCCATTCACCAATGTCACATAGAAATGAAGTCACTAAGAAGGTGCATTTTATGACGCCTTTGGAAAAATTATATTATATTTTTTAAATAAAAGTATAGAAAATCAAAATGAAATATTTATTCGCCTTCAACATCCCAATAGATTAATTAATGATTATGTTTGACATATAAAGATAATTTAATGTAAATCAAATACTACATTATATTCCGAGTTTTTTTTTGTTACTTTTAAACCAAATCCTTTAGTACAACCACTACCTACACTAGCTCTAGACATCTCAACAGTATCGATAACTCTGATAAATATGCTTATTGGAATCAGGACAATGATTTATTAATTGACCTATAAAAAGTTGAAGGATTCTACGGAGAAAACCTTAGGGGAATATTATTGCTTGTTAGAGCCGTTTTCGCGCAACAACAAAGTGGGCCAAATGGTAGATTCATATGGACAAGAAAAGTTTCCAATCTCCATATATTATTTTTTTTTTTTATTATTTATTTATTGTAATTTACAACTGTACAAAATAATACAATAAGTAAATATGTTGTATGTTTCATATACACTTGAAAATCTTGGGAAGGAACCACCCATTGGTGATACTTCAAACATTAATTTAAACTAGAAGGTCCCGTGGCCATCTTCTTTTCAGACCCCTCGGAGGATTATCAGGGATTGTTAAGGATGAAAGATTAAGAATTAATGGGTTAGGATGGTTAAGGAGTTTGGAATAAAAAGACGCATATCTGTTTTGGGTCAAATCTGCAACGAATGGGATGTTAAGGTCTTTATGAATGAGTTTATTTGTGACGTAATAAGGAGCATCAAGGATTTTACGTAGGATTTTGGATTGTAACGATTGGATGCGGGAAGAATTTGATGGTTTGGTGGAGCCCCAGAGCTCAATTCCATATGTCCAAATTGGTCTGATTATTGTCATGTAGATCAGTCTTTTGTAATGAATGGGAAGTTTAGAGCGTTTGTCACGTAAGTGTTGTAGCAATCGGAATCTACGAGCAGTTTCTTGTCGTTTGAGTCTTGTGTGTGGATTCCAAGTAAGTCTCTTGTCAAGATGGAGTCCTAAGTATCGAATCTGTTCAACAGGTGTTAGTAGTGTATCTAGAAAGTATACTGTAGGACAGGAGGGCAGAGGTTTACGACTGAGAGTAAAGGTGATCTGGTGGGATTTTTCAGGATTTATTTTGATTCTCCAGTTTTTACACCATTCTTCGTTCTTCGTAGTTGGGTGTCGTCAGCGTATGTTGTTAGCACTGTGTTAGGGTGGGTTGGGATGTCAGCTGTATAAACCATATAAAGAATGGGACCTAAGATACTACCTTGAGAAACACCGGCGGACTGTGAAAAGAGAGATGAGTCCAAATCATTTAGCATAACCACTACCTACACTAGCTCTAGACATCTCAACAGTATCGATAACACTGATAAATATGCTTATTGGAACCAGGAGAATGATTCATTAATTGACCAATAAAAAGTTGAAGGATTATACGGAGAAGACCTTAGGGGAATATTATTGAACGTTAGACCCGTTTTCAACAGCAAAGTGGGTCAAGTGGTAGATTCAGATGGACAAGAGAAGTTTCCAATCTGCATATATTAATTAAATCATTTATTTAAAACATAGCCTCGGAGGCTGCTAGAAGTTAATACTTTTAATAGGGGACATAAATTGTTTTTTATTAAGTCAAAAGGAAAGGGGAAATGAAGTGATGTTCCATAATCAAGGATTAGTTTCTGTAGCTAAGAGAATTGGCTCAAATAGTATTTTTTTATTTTTTAGAGTAAATTATTATTATATTGAATTATATGGACAACAGACCATGGAGGTCTAAGTCCTCACGCGATCTATTTCCTACTACATCGCACGTTTCTTGATGTGGTTTTTTCGTAGTGGGTTCATCACTCCCACGCCTATTTTTTGTGAGTGTCACCCACTGGCTAACGGGCCTCACAAAAGCTCGGGGGAGGTTGTATTATTTGATGCTTGAAAACGTCCGGGTAAGACAGGGACTCCATCTGACAACCTATAGGTAAGTAGACAGGCGCGTTGCCACGCTGCTACCGCAGCCCATACCATATTAAATACATATTAATAATATTGTATAATTAATAGTTTAAAAATGTGTACATACCGTTGGTCCAAAGCCTAATTGCAAACTGCAAACCTCTGAGAACATTTTGTTTGAGTTATGGTTGCAGATATAAGAAAGAAACTAATTTCAAATTTCGATATAAATTAATAGATTTTTTTTACTTACCAACATATGGAATATATAGTGAGAGAAATTATTACGATCGTAAATCGTAATAAAAATTCAAATCGGTTAATAAAATCGAATAACCGGAAATGGTACTTTATAGTAACGATTTTCCCGACAAGACTTCTACGATTTTGATCAAACAAAAAATATGACGATTTAAAAAAAAAAATCTTCCTCCAAAGTCTCTTTACTTTAATTGTGTTTATATGAAATAAATCTCGATCGTTGCCTCACTTATAATCATTATGTCAATAACAAATTAACTCAAACTTACGCCTGATTAACAATGATGGTACCCTATCGTTAATGGAAAATTTTGATTAAAACTCAATACAATTTTCAATTACAAAGGTCATTACTGACGTTAGGCCCCAACAAGATTTTAATAAACAAGTAGCAATCTACTCTAGAAACCGAATTGAGATTGTGAAGTAATCTTAATCAAATCAATTAATTGTATCCCACTATTCAAGATCTAACAGTTTTAAAAAAAAAAATCTTCAAACTAACCAACTTATAATTTCATTGTAAATAATAGATTTAAAAAAAAAAGTCAAAAAAGAACCAGCTATTATAATAAAAATCTGTAATGACAAAACTGGAGAAGATCTTAAATAATAAGATATATATATATAGCATAACATTATGCTTTACTTCTTCAAACGTTTTATTTTAAGTAGGAATTTTCACAAGATAACGAATTGATGTCGGGAAATTTATAGATTGCATACTGATATAGTTTTAACACAAATTGGCTTTTTAGTTTGCTAGCACAATTATCACAATCAAAAATTAAATCAATTTGTTGCACCCACATTGTTTTCTAAAGATCTGAGCATAGAATTCATTCATACCAACCAATCTCATTTATATCACGTACCACTTTGCTTTCTAGTCATACTTAACAAGTTACGTCGTTTAATTTAAACTAAAAAGATTCTGAAGTTCAGGTCCAAAGATGTAACTGTTTACGAAAAAAAACTGCTTTCAACTTGTCACAACAAAAAATGTGTCAGTCATGAAAATATTCCTTAACTAAACTTATCTTTTGTTCAAGAAAGATTGAGTAATGTTCAATATCGTGTAAAATTATAAAAAATGAAGATCTGTCACTCTCTATGTGGAATTACTAAAATACTTTTGGAACACGTAAAGCATCCAATAAATTTTTTTTTAAATTTATTTCATAATTCAACCCAATTATTCAAGAGAAAACAAAAATTGATTATATCAAACACTAATAAATAATTATGAATAAATAAGTAAGAAAAGCACTAATAAAACTAATAATTACTCATCCTTAAGTTTTATTACAGCACAAACATTAACTAGAAATCTTTAACAGGCTATTAGCTTTGACTGGAATACGAAGGTTGATTGGACACTGATAAACTATGGCCGACAAATTAAAATTTCAAATATCACTTTCAAAACTGACACGAGTTTATTTCTGTCTAAATTAACGAATTTCGGCGGAGTGTGTCTTTTGACCCTGATGATTAAGGGAAAAACTGAAATGGACAATACACCATTATCATTTCAATTTTAATATTGACGTAGAATTCTGGCAAGACAACGCATGTCCAGACACCGTGAATATTTCTAATATAACACGCACGGCTTGAGTAACATTGCGTGTAGAGGAATCTCAGGAACAACATTTACCATGACAGTAAGTTTAATTACTCATTATTTCAGTTTATTACTAAAATAATGAGATATTGTTTAATCAGTATCAATCATAAAATTACAGGATATCAATTTTTGTTCTCTCATACAATTTGTTCTTTAAAGATTTAGTATAATCACGGTAAATTAAAAAATTACGAACCTCGGACCAATGATTTTTAAACTTAACTAATTTCAGCAAGTACTCCTAATTAGACCGTAAAACTATTGTTATGATAATTTTTCAATAACGACCCAAAAATCCGTAAGCTGAACTTTCTCTAAAATGTCTATCCTTGTAACGATATCGTACTATGAAAATTTTTTGTTCATCATCACTAAAGATATGATAAGAAATATACTCCATTGGGGAATACTTTATTAACGGACAATCTTATTAAGGCTCTGGGTAACAAGGTAGAAATGAATGTATCTGAACCCCTGTATTACAGAACTACTGCACTCTGGACGCAGACAACAATAATATCTATTGTAACACCTCTAATAATACTCTAATAATAATAATAATACCTCCATAACAGATTCAAGAATTGACGGCACAAAGAGACATTTAATTATTCAGTAGCCAGCATTCATTTTGTATAGACAGCAAGACTATATGTGAATACAGCATTTAGTTCATGTATAAATAAATTTAAACCACTCCCTCAAAACTTAATTTTTTTCGTTTCGAGATAAATTCAATAAAAAAAAAAAAATACATACATATATATAATAGAAAAAAAATTGTGCATCCATTGCTTTTCTGAGCCTAGAGCGCCAATTTTAAATCTCAAAATTGAACATACTGTCCACAAGTTTGCAACTTTTTATATTAACTTCAATTAATGTGTTCTACAAAATAACGGTGAAAACAAGTCCCAAGAATGTCACATTGATTCTTATAGAAAATTGTAAAATTTGTTGAAAAAAGAAAATTGTATTATTTTGTATTTATTTTTTTTTAATCTTATAAGTTTCACAACTTAATTTTATTTATGTATGCTTTTTATATTAATCCCTTCTTAACGAACACGTCTGTATAACAGATGAATACATCTTCCCCATGGTTGTCCGTTATATAGAAGTGTCACAGTATATGTAAATAGTCAATATTTCTTTGAGAGAATTATGTTTCCAAAATATAAATAAAACCAAAATAATCGATAAGAATAAAATTGAGCCTATCCATAAAGAATAGAAAAATATCTTTTGACAAGTTGTGCCCAGCTGGTCAGTAGGGATGGGATATCGAAATATCGATATTTTGTCTCCGATATCCGATATTTTGATATCGATATCGAGTAACCGCTAATATCGGAATATCGAGTAACCGCTAATATCGGAATATCGATATACTCCTTCGATAATATCAAAAAATATCGGCTTCTTAAAAAAAAAAAAAAAAATGTAATATATCAATAATCATATATGCAGGAGGAAATATTCGTACCAAAATATAATATGGCAAAGATATTCCGATGTTTACTCCAAATATCGATATTTTGTTAAAGAAAATATTCAAGCTTAATAATTGTATTTCTATATTTAATATTGATTATTCATCATATTTATTTCGATATTTTTATAATTATTTATTTCTAACGTTAATAAAAGTATTCCGATATTGTATTATCAAAGGATCGATTGTTTCAATACTTTAACATCCATTTGATCTTTGATAATATTATTTATATCAATATCAATAATTACCAACAATATTCTAATTGATACAATATTCGATACTTCGATATATTTTTTATAGAATTTTCGATATTTGGTATAATAAGATTAAGAAAATAGTATAAAAAGATAATGAAACGTATATCGATGTTTTATTTTTATAATTCATGTTCTTTTCGATATTTTACATTGTTAATAATATTGATATCAAAGATTAGAATCGATATTTCATAAAAAAAACCTGTGAAAATCTTATAAAAAGTTTAAAAATAGTTTTCTGATATTTTGAATTGATAAATTCATGTTCATTTCGATATTCTACATTGTTATTATTATCTATATTGAAGATTAGAAAAAAACATAAAAATACTTTATAAATAAATTATCAATTTAAATAAATTCATATTCCTTTCGATATTCGAAATTGTTATTAATATCAATATGGTAGATTAGAAAAAGTATTTCGATATTTTTTCATCGAAATATCAACATATTATCAAAGAAAACTATAATATTTTATGAAAAGCTAAAAAAAGGTATATCGATATTTCATTTTGAAAATTTCATGTTCTTTTCGATACTTTACATTGTTATTAATATAGTTATCGAATATTAGAAACGATATTTCGATATTTTTTCAACGAAATATAGATATTTCGATAAAGTAATGTCGGAATATTGTTGCTAATATACCATATCGATATTACAGTAGTGTAAAATATCGAAATCTGTTTAGCCATATCGATATTAAAAAAATAGAAAATATTGAAATAAATATGTAATATTAAAATAAAATATCGATATTCCTATTTTAAAATTTCTATATTTTATTTAAGTCATGTTAAACAATATATCGATATTTCGATAAAATAATATCGGAATATTGTTCTTATAAACCATATCGATATTACAATAATACAAAATATCGAAATAAATATGTATTTATCATAATAAAATATAGATATTCCATTTTTAATTATTCTATAAAATTTTCTAGTCTTAAAAAAAAAAATATCGATATTTCCATAAATTAATATTGGAATATTGTTGCTAATATTCCATATCGATATTAAAATATCGAAATAAATCTGTAATATCAAAATAATATATCGATATTCTTATTTTAAAATCTCTATACAATTTTCTAGTCTTATTAAACAAAATATCGATATTTTAATTAAATAATATCGGAATATTGATCCTCATATTCCCTATCGATTACAGCAGTAGGAAATATCGAAATAAATATGTACTTATCAAAATAAAATATCGATATTCTTTTTTTAAATTTTCTTCAATAAAACAATTATATTTTAGTTTATATTTGTTATGGTTGTCGTGGTGTTGCTTTGTTTCATAGTTATTAAGAGTTTCTTATGTATTTTGATGAGGTATGGCATATTTATAATTATCATTACTTTAATTCCCTAAATTTTCGATATCGATATTTTAAAATATCGATATTTTAGTTCCGATATAATATCGATATCGACATTGGATAGCAATATCGATATCGACATTGGATAGCAATATCGATATCGATATTGCTATCCAATGTCGATATCGATATCAATATCGATATTTTTCTTTCGATATCCCATTCCTACTGGTCAGCAGACACACCAATAACGGGCAGACCCACTAACTCAATACCACACTAATTAAAAAATTATATATATCGAGTCAGATTAAACAGCCAGAATTATAACCGTATTATCAGCTATATAATTCTGGTAAAATTGGTGGTAAAGCCAAATGAAATCAAATACCAGAAACCCAGAATCGTTGTTGATGTTGATTTTTTTTTTCATTAATCTTAAATTTTGGCAATTTTTAGTTATAATAATAATAATTTAAATTAGATGATTACGATTTTAATATGACTTATACCAATCCGAGTCGAGTAGTTTCATCTCAGTGTCCTTAACGTATTTGATAAGAATAGTAATGTTTTGGGAATACATAGGATATGGCATGAATTTCGCAATTCACCAACTGATAGCAAGACGTGAATATTATCATATTCCCCAATCCCTGTTTTCACTATTAGGGGCAATTGTTTGTTTTATTTAAGTACCAATATCATTATTTTTTGTCATTAATTTTACATTCCTCTTTTATTAAGAAGAATTACTCTTATCTATTTTTTTTTCTTTTAATAACAATATTGTATATAGTTAAGGGTGTCTTTTGTACCAGTTTACCCTCCCTCCCCCCATAATCAACTGTTAAAAAAATATATCTTATATAACGGTTATATCAACCATGTAAGGCCCATACCAGGTCGATCTAGTATAAAATAAAAAAATCCCTGTATTTTATTCAGAACTCTATTTTATTTTGCCGTTGACAGAACTCTAGTTATATGTAACGAACTCCTATACTCAAATGAATATGCATCATAATGGTTACAAAACATATGTATGTTGCATATTTGTAATTTATCCTAAATTGCAAGTGAAAAATAATACGATATTATTTATTTTTAACAGATAAATTTATATCTTGCCATGTTGAATACTCTGAACAAAATTACTCATCATATATACTTTTTTTTCTTTTTTTTCAAGAACCCTAATGAAATCTTATCAATTCCGGAATACTTTTCCGGTCAGTCGATCCTAGTAACTGGAGGGACAGGACTCATGGGAAAAGTGTTGGTCGAAAAGATCCTGAGGAGTTGCCCGGAAGTGGACAAGATTTACCTCTTGATCAGGCCAAAGAAAGGTGTACCTATACAAGAAAGATGGTCAAAGCTAACTGACATACCGGTAAGAAATAAAGAAATGTCTAATATACAATGCTTTTTTACTTTAATTTCAGTTTTGAAAATTAAGTTAAATCGTGAAGAATATTCAGCTTTCATGAAATCGTGAGTCTTTCTTACTTTATTCAATTATAACAGTAGCCAAGAGTTTGTTAATGATTTCAGATAAAAATTTGTTTTTGAAATATAATTTTACTTGTATGGCCCAGTGATAATTCCCGCATTGGATATGTTTCCTTTCTTTCGAAAGGCTTCGAGGGTAGTCGGGTAAAAGTAGACCCTAGTAATCTGAACCTGTGAAGCACTAATTATAAACTTGTATTCTTTTTCTAGTTAATAGTATATAAAAAAGGGAGAAAAAAAATAGTTTCATCATCAATTATTGTAAACTAAAATATAAAGAAAACCTCTAAACTAACAAGACAAATATTTCACGCTATTTTAGTCAATGAAATAAAATAGAATAAATTATTATATATTTATTATTATTTTAATAAAATGGATGTCTCTTTATTTTCGCTGTTATTAGCTCTTTGAAAAGCTGAAATCGAAAAATCCTGATGCACTAAAGAAAGTTCATCTAATACTGGGAGATATGACTTCAGAAAATCTTGGATTATCTCCTGAAGACAGACAGGTAATGCCCAAACTTGACCAGTAATATTGCAAGTTAACCTAGGAATAATTGTAAGTTAATTTCTTTCACACTATTATGGATTCTAATGTAAAATTGTTTATAAAAGACGAAAGTAAATAGTTTAACACCCTCTGAGAATGCATATGCGTAACATGCCAGATATTTCAAAATGGCTATTGAATATTTTTATGTTTATAGCCAGTTTTTCAACTGTAATATCCTAATGTGGGGGCAGCGGTAGCAGCGGGGCAACGCGCCAGTCTACCAGCCCAAAGGTTGTCAGATCGAGTCCCGGTCCCATCCGGGCTTTTTTCTAGCACAAAATTAATTATAAATTAACAACTCACGGGCATTTGTGAGGCCCGTTAGCCAGTGGGTGACACTCATAAAATAGGTGTGGAAGTGATGAACCCATTCTACGAAAAAAACACATCAAGAAACGCGCGAGGACTTAGAATCCATGGTCTGTCACCCATATAATAATACTGATAATAAAAATATCCTAATGTATTGCAAGCATATTTTGGTAAATATCATGAAAACTATTATTTCTACGAAAATCGTCATCATAAACCATTTTATAGTACATTTAGCTCTAATAGAACTCTTTACATTCCAGACTTTCGGAAAAATAGTTTTTTCCAATCACCAATATTTTTTCAAACCAGTTGATTGTTAATGAATAATTACATTAATTATTTGGTGACATATGATTAGTATTAGGTATTTTTGGGCCTACAGTGCACCGAATAAATAATAACTCTCCATTATTGAAAATTGGTCACATCTTGAGAAACGTTTGACATACTAAGAATTATTAGAAGTCTACGACTCAATTCAAAACTAGTTAAATAAACAATATAGTAATTTAGAGTGAATGTCTCCGTATCGGTAACACCGCAATAAAAAAATTATTTCTTGATGTCGAAAAATGTATCTTGGAAAATATTGAACGTAAATAGTTCTATTAGGGCTGAATTTGAAGGTTGTTAAAAGCAGCACAAAGTAATTATTAATAGTAGGAGTTACATACAACATTTTTTAATTTGTTTAATCTTTAAAGATTTTATTTAAAAGAAGAGTACATTAGAATTTAAATCAGATTTTTTTATCTAAGCAAGGATAAATATGCGTGTATAAGAAAGAAAAATATTATTTTTTTTTTAAACTCTGTGTAAATATATATAAAATACAATAAAAAAATAAAAACAAAAACAAAAAAATTATGTAAGGTGAATTTACAAAAACGAATAACAACAATAAGATGAGTTCAATGTCTTAGAGCCTAAGTCGCTTTAGTCTCCAGGGCAAATTGTAATGATCAGTCTTAAATAATTATTACAATAGTAAAATAAACTAAAAAAATTGTGTATTCGAATTTTTACTGAGGAAATGAGCTAAATTGATCCTAAGCCTGCAATAATAAACCAATAAACATTATTTCGAAATTTTTCTTTATGTTTTAAAGAGTTTTCATTTCACAACATAAATAAAAATTATGTTTTAGTTGGGAGAAGAATAAATTACTCATTAGCTTAGAAAAAAAAAGAGATTCTTCGTAACATACCTCGGTTCAATTAATATTATAGACATATTCATCAATATTTATTTTTCCCCTGATTAACCGACTCTTCTGATAAACGGCGAAATTCAACTATCCCCTCTTTTTTTTTTTTTTTTTTTTTTTTTTTGTTTGAGCTAAGATGTTCGTAGAAACTTATAACTATGCTAAGCTAATTTGTATCCAGTAT
>NW_027109805.1:273811-290320 GCF_000696795.3 Halyomorpha halys
ATGTCAGCTGTATAAACCGTATAAAGAATGGGATGTAAGATACTACCTTGAGGAACACCGCCCCTCTTTTTAAATGTTTAATATTTCTTTTATGTCAAACATTATCAAATCATTGTAGTTTTTATACAATAAAACTAATTAATTTTAATTAATACAATAAATTGGCAATATTTTGTGCAGCTGCTGATGGATAAAGTGACAATTTTGTATCACATAGCAGCAATGATACAGTTCACTGACAAAATGAAAGATGCCCTCATAGAGAACGTCAAAGGTACTTACGTCATTCTGGAATTAGCTAAAACCTTCATCAATTTAAAGGTAAAAATAATATCTCTGAAAATAACAAATGATTGTTTATAAACTAACGGTTTATTTTATTGCAATTTAAGGTTTTTATATACATGTCGACTGCGTACAGCAATTTTAATAAACACCCGAAAGAATGCATTGAAAAGATAATACCGGCTTGTCAAGACTGGAAGGTGATGCTGAAGGTAGCAGAAGCCCAACCTTTGGAATTTGAATTACTAAAAGAGAAGTATGAACAAAGTAGAATAGAATATTAAAAAACATATTCCAGAACAAGAAAAACCAGGAATATTTTATTTCTTAATTGTGTATATCACATTCACATATTAGCAATATAGATCAGAAAGCAAATCCACGTAATATTTACAGAGATATATAAATCAAACTGTAGCAAAGATAATAAATTAAAAAAATAAAATAAAAAAGTGAAACAAAATCAAACATAAATGAATGAATTAAACATTAGGGCTATTAACACTATGATACAACATATAACGCCACGAGGTAAAACATTTGCAAACATATGAACGCCATCTAGCGGCTGGATGAAAAGGAAAAGAAGTTCACATTAAAATAAAAATCTTTTAGGGTTCAAATAAACCTCTGCCGCTAGAGGGTGTCCAGGAGTCATGTGGTTCAATGTATTACACCTTGGCACAAAGTTGCACCATAGTATTGTTCAAAACAAAAACAGAAAAAATTCTATTTACAATAATGACTTATTAAAACCAACCCTAATTATCATTAGATACTTCATTCAGAATTTTGAAAGAAAAACATTAACCACGACTCTCAACGGGACGAGGAACCTACATGGTTTATCGATTTCAGTTTAAAGTCAATAAGATTCAAAAACAAAGAAAAAATATTGATACTTAGGAATCTAAAAATAAAAAAAGAGCTTTACTCACAAAAACTGAATTATTTTTCAAGGTTGCTAGATGGACACCCTAATCCATACACGTGGTCGAAATCATTGGCAGAGGCAGTAGTAGACGAATATAGAAATCATTTTCCAACAATAATAATGAGACCGGGAATAGGTAAGTACATATTAAACCATAAAACGTAAGGACATCAGAATGCATAATTGGTATTTTTTTAAAGACGTGAAACGCACAGTGGTCAAAAAAGAGATTAATAACCCATGTTGTTTTTACTTTCACTTACCTATATCTGGAATATCTACTAAGGGGAAGTGTTTCAATATTAAAAAAATTCAAATACGCGTTTTTGTCTCAAATTCTCATTTATATCGGGTATATGCCTTATTATAACGCCTTTTTTAGTATAATTTTCTTAAGTGCACTTTGTAAAATTTATTTTTCAAATTAAAATAAAAATGGCTTTAACGGTTTTGATTAGACTCAACTATAAAATATCACTATATTAAAAAACTATAAAACTAAATGATATTTTATATGAGAAAGGCATTTTCTACATTAGAATAGTATAAAAGGGCTTAAATGCCGAATGTCGATGAAAATTTGATTATATGAAATAATTAACCATTTTAAAATAAATCTAATATGGTCCGAGTGCAGTCAAATAAAATTCAAATAGTAATAACTATTTTAATTGAGAAAACGTTTCGCCCCACGTTGCAGGGCTTCGTCAGGGCTAAAAAAGAAACAAATACTTAATATGAGTAGATAAGTAAATGGAAAATTACAAGGGTAGACAATGAAACGTAAAAATCAAACAAAAAATAAAAGGTTACAAACAATAAATGAAAACGGAAATAGTAAAAGATAAAAATAAGAAATATAAAAGGAAGTACAAACTAAGAGATAAAAAAGGGGGATAACATTTCAAGAAGGATTTTATTAATTTTATTCTAATCCTCCTTTTTTGTACTTTATTTTATATTTCTTGTTAAAAGTATTAAAACTGTATAAATCGAAGCTATAAAAAAATTGATGATTAAATAAACGAGGAAAAAAGAGAAATAGAGACTGCAGTTTTAAGAAACTAGAAAATTGATTAAAAACAATACTAAAATGGAATATCGATATATTGTTTTAAGAAACTAGAAAATTGGAGACAGCCGAACGTAACCGATCTCTTTTAATTCTAGCCTTCTGTACATGGCTTTACAATATTTTGTTAAAATGTTATATTCCTGGCAGAAACAAAGTGATATTCGTCATTCGCACTTCTAGAAATCCTAAAATACGAATTTTTATAGGAAACAAAAATTATTGTTTAATTTTTCGGCTTCCAGGGTGGTAAGCGAAAGTTTTGTGAATTTTAGCTAAATGATACTACCAGAGGGTAGTTTCAATGTAGTTTTAAACACTAAATTAAATGCAGTAAACCCTAATTTAATAAGATCTCAAAAAATATAGATAATTTAAAATACATGGAAAATAAGCAGATTGAGAAACGAATTAATTGAATCAATATTAATGAAATTCATTTTTAATAAAAGTTTTAACATAGTATTTTTATATTTTTCTTTAATTTTAAATATAAAAACATGTGTAATACAAATACAATATAAATTAAAGAAAATGCATGTCATTGGAAGAGAAATGGTGTTCACGTCCAATGAACTTAACTAGTTTCTCTTGTTGTAGTCTGTTCTACAATGGACGACCCCTTCACGGGATGGATTGACGCTGCAAACGGGTTTTCAGCTTTCGCTGTAGCCGCAGCCTATGGTGTAGTTCGTGTCCTACCAGTGAAGAAAAAATATCATTGCGATTTTATTCCAGTTGACTGTGCAATAAAAGCATCATTAATAGCTCCATGGAAACAGCAAGTAACGTAAGTAAATTGAAACAATGGATCTTGAGTAATCCAATTGAAATTAGTTATTTACATGCGTGCGGCATCATAGGATTACATTAAAAGCACTTTAGTTGCATTTTTTTGCTCTAAAAAAGTTATGTGCTGTGAAAAATGTATAGAAAACCAGATACAATATTACTAATACAGATGCTTGCAAGGGGCAATGGCAGATGGTAAAGGGTAGCAGCATGGTAAAGCGCCTGTCTATCAACCCAAATGTTGTAAGTTCGCTCTTCAAGTCTACCAACATCTAATTGCAGTTTCATTATTATTCCCAACCGGTTTCAAAAGGAAAATATATTTTGTCGTGATGAAAAGATAATTGACCGTGGATGACATATATGAGCAGAAGATGGTTGGGAGTGCAGTAAAAAAATAATACAAATAAGTTGAAAGAACTTATTTAATAGTGCCTAAGTTTCGGCCAGAGTTTCTACAGTTCATCAGAGCTAAGCATAAAGAACCAAGATAACAACTACTGAATATAAAAAATAATAAGAGAAAATATAAACAGAGTGATTAAAGTAAATAATTAACAAAAGGAAAATTAATAATAAAAAAAATACACATTATAATTTAAGTTCGTATTCTGTTTATATCGATTAACCATTTGTTTTTCGTAGCAGTACTTTTTTTTTACCGAGCACCCTATAAGTCAAATAATAAAAACATTTTATTGAATGTAATTCTAGACAATTATAAACCAGATATACAATTTTTAATTGTTAATAGCTTAAAACTGCTGTTTTCCAAAAGGTTGTTAAAAATTTAAAACAATTATAGGACAAACAAAAACATAGAGAGCTTAGGACCACAAATGAGTTTAGGATTAGTAAGGCAAGGTATTCCCGATTTCTGGCACGTCACCAGCAGTCACTTTTTCGAAAATTCCGACAAAGAAAAAGATTATAGTCAATTTTTTTTTTGTCATGGAGTAAATTTGAAAAACAAAAATAACAACCATGCCATTATAGTTATATAAGAATCAGCCCTCTCCAATCAAGTTTGAAACCTTCTGTTCAACGGAGAATAACAGGGGCAGAAACAAAAATGACAGAAAATCTAGAATTATTTTGAACTAAACATTGCTAATACCAATCGGAAAGTATGCCTTTCACTATACTTGGTGTACCACATTCAGCAATTGAGCAATGTTATCTTTTAAGAAGTAGCACGCTTCTACGGTATCTTAAGTTTCAAGCTAGTCACCTGGGAACAAACCATTGTATAAGAATTTTTAAAAAACTGTTTATAAATTTAGGCGTATAACTTCTTTTCAACGCCAAAGTTCCAATTGAACTTAAAAAAAAATAGTTTAAAAAAAAGAAAGTAGTTTTTATAATTATGAGAGATAGTTGAACGTAGATGATAAATGAGGAGAAGATGGTTGAGGGTGCGGTCAATGAAAAACACAAATAAGTATGATTAATTTATTTTAATGTGCCAACGTTTCGGCTAGAGTTTCTAGCCTTCTTCAGGGCTAAAAACAAAACAAGATAACAACCACAGTAAGTATAAAAAAATAAAAAAATATAAAAAGAAAGTATAAACAGAATAATTTTACACATACAATGAATAATTTTACAAAATAGAATTAATAAAATGAAGTGATGAGAGAAGCGGGAAATAAAATGTATACATAGGTAATTGAAAAAAGTGGGTACAATAACATACTTAAGGAAATGAAATAAAAATAAAGTTATATAATGCAAAGAAGTATGAACATATTAGTTATTATTAATTAGAAAGTAGTTTTGTTTATTTCAGTATGTATTTAATTAAACCTTAACAATATTGCTTATGCAGATGGGATCACGACAGTAAATCAGAAAAGAAAACAGATGTATACAACTGCGTCTACATGAACACTATGCCTATAACCAATGAGGAAATAATGATTTGGGGGTTAGAAATGATGGAAAAATACCCCTCGGTGAACACGATGTGGGTTCCAAGCATAATATTTACAACAAACGAAGCTCTAATTAGAGTTTTAAGTTTGTTTTTGCAAGTCTTGCCAGCACTAGCTGCAGATCTATTCTTGCTCGCAAAGGGAAAACAGACCAGGTAAGAGTAAATCACTTAATCATTATTTTGAATAGTTTATATGATAAATAATACCCAACTTTGGATACAATTTGCAACTATGTCCGTGTTTAAAAAAAATAAAGGAAACAAAAGACATTAAGGGTATAAACATATAGTAGCCAGCACGAAAAAAGGCGGGTTGGCAGTTCTGTCAAGTTGCCACACTTAGTCCTAATAAAATGAAGAATGGATCAGTTCAGCCTTCAAATTGCTAATAGTTGGCAACATCGGACGTCCCGTATTAGGGGACGTTAATATTGATAGAAAAATTTTATTTATACTATGTTTTATTTAAGAATAGTGTATACATTATGGAATTAAGCCTGCTAAAACCAGTTGTTTAAATGTCTATATTAAACAACTGGTTTTAGCAATCTTAATTTCATTATGTGAACATTAATTGCCTAAAGGATTCTAACCTTTTCTCAGTGAACGGTGAGTTAGGTAGTGGAACGGGAGTTAAGTACAATCCGACTTTTCAGACCAGCCTCTCTTCGTGCCGGCGACCATAGACTGAGAATAAAAGGTTGCCATACCTCATTAAAAATGTTTTCAGTTTGAGCACTTATCCATTTCGCATGCAATTGCGGAGCTAATATACAAAAAAAATATCTTCTAGATTACAATGTCGTTCTTTTTTTAAATAAAGAAGGTAAACATATTATTATAAACACATAATATGTATATATAACTTAATTTCAGAGCCGTGAAGATCACTAAAAAGTTGGTGAATGCATGGAGGCTGACCAGAAAAATAAGAAACGTCAACATAGCATTCCCCAACGAAAGATTCATAGGCCTGCCAACGTACTTGAAGAATGAAGACAAAGAAGCTTTTTCATACAAGACAGAATTTGACCCAAAAGAAAAGAAGAACATGATCTGCGATCAGGGTATGGGGTTTCGGAACTACTTCATGAAAGAGGACTTGTCGTTTGAGGCTCTTGAAAGGAATCGACAACGTACGAACAGGTAAATAGCAACATAACTATATTTATTAATTAATATAATGTCTGATTACTACAGATGTTTCGTTTTAGAATAAAACTGATGCACAGATTCATCACATCTCTATTATACCTGACTGCTACCTGGTGTCTAGTGAGCACCTTCAAAGAGCCGATCATGCACCTAATAATACAGTGAATGGGTGAGTGAGTCAAAGGGTGAGTGAATACAAAGAGAGAAAACCAAATTAGTTATAACTAGAAATAAAGAAAATAAAACAAAATCTAACACTAAATTATCAAATATAGTGATTCCAAACGGGTGGAGCGCGTGTTCGGGTGACACAAGATCTAGTGAAGATTTATTGTTATAACTATTTAATGGTTTACCTTTTATCAAGCTGAAAGGTATCAACAGGCAAATGGACAATAAAAGTGACTCAAATGGCACTTCGAAGCAATCTATATTTCAATTTTTTTTTTTATTTATTAAAACCACTCCTTTGCCACGGAACCCAAGGGTGGGCCGTATGCAGTTTATTTTCACACTTGGTGGGCCATAAGATTCTATCGATTGGGAACCACTGTAATAATAGCATACAATCGGCTACATTTTGCTTAGTTCTTCTATATGGTAAAACATTCAATCAGGATTCCCTATTATCTTTGAAAAAAACCCTTTATCAATGCAACATTTCACTAAACATGAGGTTGAATATTGTTAATCAACGAAAAAAAATTATTAAATTCAACAATCAACTTCAACTATCATTTTGGATTATTGTTTCGATTACCCTTACAATTAAACCAATTTTTTCGTTTATTACAAACACTGTTATCTCCAGGCTTTTCTTCTCCCCAATATTTTTTTTTTTTCCATTTAAATATCAAGTGGTAAAAACCTAAACAAGCATAATAACTTGTTGGATTTGATGTTCATAAACACTTTATGTTTACTATTCCATTATCCGTGTTGTAATTTTTATTAACCTCGTTAACTTTAATGATTATTGTAAATATCATCCCATTAGGGATTTGTTTCAAATTTTATCCATTAAGATCGATGGTTAATTTTTTTTTTTCATATCCTCCTGTAATGATTTTAGTGGGTATTTGGTACGTACATATAGGAGGTATGCTATATGTATAGCTGGGTGTTAAGGATACCTTGGATTGCCTTTTGGCATTATAAGGTTAGGTGAGGGGTTCAATGAGGTTACCAAATAACTTGGTTGGCTTACGCTAGTGGATTAATTTTTATTTATTAATTTTTTTTTTAACATAACACAAATATATATTATTAAAGACACACATGGCTCGGTAATTAAATTAACGAGTATCTGTTCAAGTCTAAAACAAAAGTTGAATTCATTATTTATTATCTACTATAACTTATCTTTATTTTGTTATTTTTTATAATGACTATGTGTCGACACAAGTGGTGTTTCACATGTCCACTGTCTTTGTCTTTCTGGATCACAAAATCATGTGGATACCGAATATTCTTGCTTATTTTGATCACCAAGCTTTTATAAATATTCCAGATTTGCTGCAAGTGAGAAACGTTCTGATCCGGCTGTAACACCATCTCGAAGGATAAAAGTGGTTATTGGATTTGAAAAACAGACAAAATAAAGCATTAGATTACAATTTCTGTAACAATGAAATCAGTTTTTAAAGTTTTTTTTATGATTAAGTATAAATAAACAGTTTTTGGTTGAAGCAATAATTTTTTTTAACATACTTATACTATTTTGTAGAAAGAGGTTAAAACAAAATATTACAGGGCGAACCATAGATTGAAAGAAATAACTGTTTTTATATTATGTTTTGTTCATCAAGAATAGCAATTATTATTAATTTTAATTAAGATAAAAATATTTATGAATATTTATTATTGCACCTGTAAAATTTAATATATTATATTTTTGAGTTGCAGAATTTTTATTTGTCCCTTAGTCGTTTGTCTAATAGAAAAACAAGTAAATAAACTAATAAAAAACAATAAGAATGTTTGAACGACGATAAATAATAATGATTCAAATTTCAGAACAATGTAATTTTTTTTTCCTGATCTTTTCACGGCCACATTCCAATAAAAACGTGTTAATACAAACTTATTGTTATATAAATTATTTATTTGTCAAATATAACTGGAAGGTTATATTGTCGCAACCTTGATTTAAATTACATTCAGTCTTTTCTTATTAGTATGATTTTTTTTGGAAATATTACCCAGACAACATACCAATAGATAACCAGGTTCAACAGCACGGCAAAAAGCTTTTGAGGACGCAACAGACATTTTCATTCTGATTGAAACTGACTCAATGAAATCGGTTTGAGGGCAAGATCAACGAGATTTCTTTTTCCTAATCAAAACAACAGATAGAACTGAATAAGTCATTAATTACTGTACTTAATTATTATAATTAATTATTGATTTTACTAATGTAGTTTTACCCCTTAGCTTGTACACTGGAGTTAATTCGAGCGTGCTAAACAGACTCTCCAACGTTTCGGCCCTCAGGCCATTCTCAAGGAGACCAATAAATTTTTTTTTGTTTTTGTATAAAAGCACCAACACATACTTTTATAAGTGTATATATATTTTATATATAAATCTCTACAATTTAAGGATTTGAACATTTATCTATTTACTAACATTTTTATATAATAATTACATATTTATTTTGCTCCAAATTTCAGAATAATGGTGGTTTAGTCCCTTAGAATCTGATTTGAAATTGGCCGTATAATTTATATTTTCTGAGATGTAAATCGATTCAAATATCTACCTTCTAAAAATATTATTTTGTTAATGATAAAAAAGCTATTCTTATATGATAAGGTGATAACGGACTCCTAACCTGTTGAAGGTAGGTTCTGTTTTTAAGTGATAAATATAGGTGAAAGAGAAGGAGTCCGTGTTTGTAAAAAGCGATTTTTAAATTTAAGATATAAAAAAAAGTTATATAAGTAAGAAATCCATTTAAAAACAAAAATTTTATGAAGTTGTTATGATATTATTTTAATAATTTATTTATTTTAAAGATGTGACATGGGCAATTAGCCTGCAAATTGAGATTTAAAAAACAATGACATCAATATTGAAGGTATGGCCAAAGAAATCAGTGTGTAGTTGAGGAAATAATGTAATTGTTATAAAAAAAAAATATAGGTCTAGAGAATGGCCTGAGGGCCGAAACGTTGGAGAGTTATTAAATAATGAAGGTTGAGAATAAAAAGGATCAAAATTGTGTAAATTGATAATAAAATAAACCACTGTCAAACAATCATATAATAAATAATTAATCTAAATTACAATTTTTAGAATTAAAATTGAAATTTTAATTATTTTTGTATTTTCTTTTGCCAAGACAATGTTCTAAATTGTGTTTTTACATAAAAATAATTATTTTTTTAGCCGGTTAAAAAAAAAGAACAACTGTGCGTTTAGGGGTTGATTCGCTTTTTTTTTTTTAATTCAATTTTGTTGAGCCTCGATTTTCTTAAAAATGCAATATTATCATGATGAAGACACAAATCAGCACTAAACTAAAGAATGGTTTTGGACCGTCTAAACTGCACCCAATCGTACAAGCTATACTTTCCTAACGAAATTATGAACGGAGATAAAAAATAAAAGGTTCAACTTTTTTTGCATTGAGACTGCTTTTTCTCTCACACAAACGAACACAAAAATATCCTCTAAAAGTCTAGCCTATAAATTTATAATTCTTAATTTCTATGAAAATTCGTATTTAAGGATTTTAAAATACGCAACGTTTTTTTTTGGTTTTTTTTCTACCTCCTAAAAAATAAAACAAACAAAAAAAAAAACCTACGTATTTTTGAAAAATACACACAATATTTCATTTTACAGAAAAAAAATTTCCTACTTTACTTTCAAGTTTTTTTCCTACTCTACGATGGTCAACTAAGCCACACATCAGTCAAACTAGGCAAAAAAAAAAAAAGATCGCTTTACAACGTTAAAAGTTACGAATAAACATTGAGAACAGCTATGATTACAAAAAAAACCTCCGGCTTCCCCCGAGATGTGGAGGGTCACTTTCCAAACTAGACGTGTTTAAGTACAAATAAGAACAAAAATAATCTGCCTTTATCTGCCTATCCGATTGTAACAAAGCAAAGAAAGGAAATGAATGACTTGGCAAAAATCCAACAAAAACCTCTAAATGTAAATGCTTTCGAATTTGGTATCTCTCCATTACACATGAGAACCAAGTGTATGGAATATACTTCACATTGCCTACACAAAAAAAATTGGGAAATAAATGGAATGATCGACCCAGAAAAATTCCGGCTCTTCTCAAAAGAAACATCAGAGATGGCCATTAAAAAGTATTTATGGTACTACGTCATCCACGGTGCATAAGATTTTGTTGCATAGTGCAAAAGTCGATTCTCCCAGTCGGAATATTGTTGGAAGAGGCATAAGAAAGTATAAACAAGAATTACAAAACTTTCAGGATCAGAAACTCGCGGAAAATGTATCTTATATATCTACCAACGATGACATGTTCCACAAGCTACTGGAGACTTTGGATCCTTTTATCACGATCCAAAGAAAAAACACCTGGAAATCAGTGATGCAGCTAAAGAACTGTTAATCTAATTTCCTTAAATTTGAAATCGTAAGTGTCTTTTCAATTTGAACAACCTTTGACTTTGATTCCCTTATTTTATTATTTACAAGATCCTCCGGTCTTTTAATCTTCCTTGAATTTTTTATGTAAACATTCTTTAATTAAAACATACAATCAAGATATGTTGCAACTTTTTTGATGAGTACAATGTATTCCGAAAATTTCAGAAATTTTTATCTAACCAATAGGCTTTCATTTTCTCTTTAGTTCTTATTTTTTCTTCAAAATTTAAATAAAAACAGTTGAACCTGATGTATTTTTTTGTTCTGAGTCAAATTAGACAGGCCCCAAGTTTCTATATTAATCCATTCTCGAGATACTTAATTTTTCCTGCTTTTTGGCCATTCGTCCCCAGTGAGCGGCGGGTGGATCCACCAATACATATTTTGTAATTGTTAGAACTTTTTTATTGTTTACCTGTAGTGATGTATGAGGGTTAGTTAAAAGTTTTAATAGATAATTGCACAACAAAAGTAGCTCAGAATGGGCTTTCAAGCAATAAAATCTTGCAGCATTTTCCTAAGGGGAAAATCGGTAGTTAGGATGCTCTGCACATTTTTCTCTAACTGCTTTAGAGGTCCGCAGACTTCTACGGCTGGGAAACCACTTCTAGAGATAATGTAGAACTCAATTGGTGCATGATACTGTATAGAAATCATTTAAATTTTTATAAAATTAAATCCTAAAAATCATTCTAATCTTCAACCTACTCTTGATGCTTCCTTCCTACAAGTAACTATGAGCAAATGTGAGTCATATTTATTTGACAATTTTTATAATATGTTTGTTAACAAATAACAAACATACATGTATACATGTTTTTCTTTTACATTTAAATAATAACTCTTTTATATATACATTCACTTATTTTTCAGTAAAATATATAATTATTATCGATATCAATACTGTTTTTCTGGTATGTTAACTCAGGGAAATTTTTTCGTTCTTTTTTTTTTTAATCTATCAAGTACGAAATTACATTTTTATTCATTGAGAAATTATTAATAATTGAAATTATTTTACTTAGTAAAGATTCCTGTAATAATCAAAATATCATTTTTTTCCTTTTTTTTGCTCAAATTGTGAACTTTTAACAACAATATTC
The DNA here is from genome assembly GCF_000696795.3 of Halyomorpha halys. NCBI lineage: Eukaryota > Metazoa > Arthropoda > Insecta > Hemiptera > Pentatomidae > Halyomorpha > Halyomorpha halys. The sequence continues at coordinate 285,730 of NW_027109805.1, forward strand.
TGTAAACCTTAGAGCAGCGGCTCTAAAACTATTTTCATAATGACACCCATGTTGAACCAAAAAAAAAAATTACAATAATTGTTGGAACTCATCCTTAAAGCGGATGAATAAGCAGAAAAATATGAAAAAAAATAGTGCAAATTGAATGCTCAAATGTTCTGTAAAGTTGCTATTTTAATTTTAAATTGCTTTTGATCGAGTCTGGCACCCGGGACTGCTTTTTAAACTCCATAGATTCCTACCTTCTACATACTTTCTCATCATCCGTTTCTTTCTCATCGATAGATTATTTCAAGTAAACCACAATGGTTCCTATTCTTTCCTCTATTCTCAGTCCACTGGTGTTCCCTCTGTTACATCCTCTACACCGTCTATACAGCTGACATTCCAACCAATCCTAACACTACTGTCACCACGTATGCTGATGATACATGTGTGCTCGCTGTTAATAATAACCCTTTAATTGCATCCCAAACTCTTCAATCCCATATCACAGCCCTCGAAGAATGGTGTCGTAATTGGAGGATTAAAATAAATCCTATCAAATCACCTTTACCCTTCGTCGTAAAAGTGACCGACTGCCCTACAGTCTCTTTTAATAATGTTGATCTTGCCCCTGTCGAACAGATCCGTTACCTTGGACTACTTCTGGACAAAAGACTAACCTGGAATCCTCACCAAAAGAGAGGAAACTGCACGTCGATTTCGACTTTTATACCACTTCCTGGAAAAACGGTCTAACTTCCAATTCATCACAAAAGACTAGTCTACATGACCTGGATCTGGACTTACGGAGTTGAGCTTTGGGGCTCCACTAAACCTTCGAATTCCTTTCGTATCCAATCCTTACAATCCAAAATCCTCAATGCTCCTTACTTTGTCACAAATAAAATCATACATAAAGACCTTAATGTTCCATATGTAGCCAATCTAACCCGAACCAGATATCACTCCTTCCATTACTAACTCCCTAACCACCCAAACCCACTCACTAGTTTCTAACCTTGTTTCCTCTTTCATTCCTGACAATCCTCCGAGACACCTGAAAAGAAGATGGCCACGAGACCTGCTAATATAAAACGTCATTAGAGTGCTACCAATGGGTAGTTTTTCTACATGTCTGTAAAACTCCAATTTAACTGAGATCAAATTTACTAAACTTTGGTCTCACAATTTTTCATTCTATGTATGAGTTTATTACTATTCATTGACCTAGAGACCTACATTTGTTTTTTTTGTTTTTTTAAGAACTCTACTTTGATAACATATCTAAATTTGAAAGATTCTATTTGAGCTCTATCAATGTGTTAACATTATTTTAAGCAAGATAAAAAGATAGAATGGCAATAACAAATTTAACAAGATGATCTTTAATAAAGAAACATTATTTGCATCACTAATTTCACATGACTGCCAAAAATGTCTATTGTATTCAAATGATCTGCCTGGTTTTTAAATTTCAAAAAGAGTAGAAATATCGATTCACTATATTCCCCCGTTCAGTCAGAATTAATAGATCACTGGTACAAGGATGGATCCGGAAACCGTAAGTAGAACTCTCCTACAATTTCAGCACCGAGAAGTTTTTGTAGCGGAGAATTTGAAAAACAAGCAACTACCACAGCAAAGTAATAAAGATAAATGTAATACCGATTTACATAAAACTGATAAATTAGGATAATTTTGTAAACAAAAAAATTAAGCAGATGATGCAATTTAAGTCAAAAAATTTATCCATTGTATAAAATTAAATTTTATTGATGGTTGAATTGAAACTATTTCACCAACGACAATAGGCAGTTTTGAATAACAAAACTCAGTGTTTATTTTTTTAATAAATACTAAACTCAAAGTACGAAAAAATAATAATTCACAAAAATACTTATTTATTTCAATACAACTAAGCGACGAAGGAAGGAAATAAAACAGAAGTTTTCAAAATTAGGGAGCGTATATTTTTTTCTGTCTTCATTTTAAAAATAATTTAAATTGGTTGTGCTATTTTCTCCATCTACATCTGTTAGCGGTAAAGTTAATTAAAAGATTCTACTTCCCAAACTTAATGCATACATAAATTGTATCCAAATGAGCTTTCAAGAATTAGAACTAAATTCCTAGCCCACCTGGACGGATCTTTTACTATCTAAAATCATGGACAATTATTTCATATTTAGCAAAGAATTATATTGTTTATCACTTCAATCTATCTGGTTATAGACTTGTTTTTGTTTATGGTATTGACAGTATTAGGAAATATTAATTTCTCTGAGGTGAGAGCGAACATTTTCAAAAACCTTCCGATGTCTCTTTTTTCTTTCTAGAAGATTTTTTTATTTTGAAATATATTTTTAATATTTAAAAACGACGAGAATCTAAACATTTAAAATGATCTATATTTCAATATATCTAAGACGGTTGTAAGAGGTAATGTATAACGCTATAAATTATTTCGCGTAGGCTGGCTGTCTTCTAATATGGGGCGTTTGGAGTGGAGAAGTTTTAAAGCCGATAATTTAAGTGGATACAAATAATAAAAAATTATTATTATAATCCTCAAAACTAGTTTTCTAAATAGTAAAAATTTTGAATGTATAACGTCAATAAACTCTCGCTAAATCTACCAAATATAAAAAGATATACAGCATTAACGCAGATAAAATTCTAAAACACTCCGCAAAGCCATGCAATGACCAATGACTCTAAAACAAAAATTCATGAAAAGGAGTTCAAAAAACACCTCACAGAACAACTTTTGAAGAAATAAATAAATAAGGAGGAGAAAATTAGTTTAATTTCTAGGTGTAGAAAGAATACTACAGGTAAGGGTATGTTTCTAATCAAATATTTTCAGACTTTATGTATCAAATTTTTAATATACCAAACTTTAAATGTATGATCAAAATGTATCAAACTTTTAGTGTTCAGCAAAGAACAGAATAGTCATCAAAAGTTCAACCTACCCTCAACTCAAGCCTGAGTTGCACTCAGAGGACAGTAGTTTATTATAAAACTAATATTAAATTTAATTCTAAAATTAATCCTCATCACAGAATATTTTAATAAATTGTGAAAATTTTAAGGAAATAGGGAAAATGGGGGAGGGATATTGAAATGAAATTACATATACAGTAAAGAAATCAAACAAATAGTAAAGAAAATTTGTTCATTAATATGATACAGTTAAATCGAAATAATTACGAGGAAACTTGAAGTTTAGATTAATTAATTTTTATATTACTGATGGTTGCCGTGGTATCATTAAAACCTTTTAATTTATCAGGGTAAACATTATAAAATTAGAATAAGAAAACAAATTTACACCTATAATAAAAATCCATCAGTCACTGATACTTATTAAGTGTTTAAGGATGTTGGATTTGTTAAATTTTTTTTTACTCTTAAATATATTCATTCCTCTTGTATAAGGATTAGAGAAAGTATAAAACGGTTTCTAAATAAAGTTAAATATTTAAATTTGATGTTTATAAGTATATGTTAATTATGGGGGGTTTACGCTGAAGATTATATCGTTAGGGGAGTATTACCAGTGTATTCGTAGGTACTTTACCACTCATATCAATATTATCTCTTTAAGAATCTAATATGTCGTTCGCAGTGGAAGGATAAACAAAACATAATGTCTATTCCGGAATATTTCGCTGGACAATCCATCTTTGTCACCGGTGGAACAGGACTCATGGGAAAGGTTTTCATCGAGAAGATCCTGAGGAGTTGCCCGGATGTCAACAGGGTCTACGTTCTAATAAGGCCGAAGAAGGGTGTACCAACTGAAGAAAGATGGTCTAAACTAATTCAACTTCCTGTAAGTTCAAAGTAATTCAATATTTAGGATATAACTAGAACATACTAAGAGCAAAGCTTCAAATCTCTTAAATACTAATAAAGAATGAAGCAATAGGCTATCGAACAATTCCAGACAAAAAAAAAGGACCACATAAACTAACTCAGATACTGCACATATAATATCAACAATAACAACAAAAAAAAACACCTACAATATACAATACATAACTCCTGACGACTATTGAGTTAAGCGATTGTAATCCCAGGTTTCTTCAAGACCCTGATTGCAGTATGAGAATATTGATCCCGAAATCACGGTGCACCTTGACAGAAAAAAACATGTTCGTACAATTATTTTGAAAATAAAATTATAATATACACTTAGATGTATACAAATTTGAACAATAATAAATAAGAAAACGCAAATAAAATAAAATAAAAAAATCACAGTACACAATATTCATTTATTTATTATCATTGCGTTATTTTTGCTTCCTTGCAATGGATGCAAGGGAAGTGTTTGATTCTATTAACGTAGGAAATAATGTTTCTTCTCATAATTAAAATGTTTAAATCTAGACGTACCTCATACGACCATTAATTAAATTTTGATGACATTTTTAGAGAATATATTTTTTGGGTTCGTACCTAGTCCATACCAGTGGTGTAGCGATAAGAGGTAAAACGTTATATAGGATACCTAAGTTCTCGCATCCTCTTCATAGCACATAAGCACTATTGACACTTCTAGTACTTTTTGTTAATTACTAGTAGTAATTAATATATA
>NW_027109805.1:290370-296937 GCF_000696795.3 Halyomorpha halys
TATATATATATTGATAGGGAAAAAAACCAACAGCCTGCAGAACCGCATCCATCAACCCCTCCCTCACCTTTGTTCCTACGCACCTGCTTCGTACCATAATGTAAGTTTTATACCATAAAATTATTACGCGTGCAATAAAGTATTTTCAGGGCCGTACCATAGCTGAGGGTTCAGGCGCAAGTCTATCTGAGGTCTGCGGGCGGTACCGGTTCGTATCATCCGGCTTGGGGCGTAGACTTGTTCATTAAGCGGTGGTCCCACAAAATTAAAAACCTGACCCCCAACCCTAGTTAGAATAGGATGGTCACCTGTAGATAACCAGGCCAACATCTTTGACGTGGATTTCATTTTTTAAAAAACCGATACTGGCCAGAGTGTGAGGAAAGTTAGGAATTAGTATTAAAATGATTTTATCAATTACATTTACTACTTACATTACTGCTTTTTGTTATTCTTATTACTATTTATTATTATTTATTTTGCAAACTCAATACGAAAAAATTCTTTGATTCTGTCATTCTTGTATTGAGTTTTTTTTTTTTTTTTTTGCTGTGGAAACACAATGAATTTAATAATTGATTTAAAGTTATTTTATTTTCATAATTTTGTAATTATAAAATTTTACAATATTTAATCAGTATTATAATTAATCGATTTACTTATTTTTAATAAGCTATAATATTTCTTATTTATTTCTCTCAGATTTGAGAAATATAATGTAAACATTCCGGATGCAAAACAAATTTCCTTAAGATTCTGCAGGTGAAAAAATTATATAATATATAGAAAACATAATATCTATATGATTCTTATAATTATTTCTTTTTTAGACACATAGAGCTCTAATGACCATTTCCCTCATTTATTCTCCTGAAAAAAATAATAAAACAAAAAAGGTAATACTATTACATATCTAAGAACCTGACATTCGAATACTATAATAAAATATACTCATATCAAATAAAAAATCTTCTGACACATAACTACGTATTATAACAACAAACAATGCATAGCAATATCGGAACACTTGAAAATCCACAATGCAACGGAAAAACAAAGGGTGTTTATACAATTTTGTGGAAACAGCACTGGGAAAGCAAATAGACAATGGCTGGCATTTTTCATCTCGGTATTTCCCATATAAAATGTTTTTCCCCTTATTATTTTTGTTAAAAATAATATTTTAAATAAAATTTCTGTAATCAATTGAATCCAGTTTCAGATTAGTCGCAGCCCATAATTTACAGTATATATCGGTAGCCAACTCCTGAAATTAAAAAAAAAAAATCTGAAGAAACTTTTTGATCGTGAATAGACCAGAAATGTAAACATCTGCCACCTTATATAAGATGGAATCAAATTTGACAGTGAATTCGTTATATTTCACTTTACCCCACGTACCTCAGTAAATGCCCATAAAAATTTGGTATTGAACTTTTCAGGTATACACCCTGGGTTTATTTTATAAATGAAAAAACAAAAAGAAAAATCTTCGATAACTTCGAAGTCAAACTCGAAAATCATCTCACAACATAAATTGTTCTTAATGATTATCATCGTAGAAGTAGTAGTTTTCACAAAACTTACCAAAATAAATGTTACACAAAGTTGATGTTTCGTTGTAATAGATTTATAAAGTGTATATTTCTAGTTGTTTTGGAAAAAAAACATTTGTTTTTTGACAAATTATATATATCGAGAACTATCAGAAGAACTGGTCTACTAGCGCTCAAATTGAAACTCGTTAAATAAACTACAAAGTAGTTTATAATGTTTTTTTAATAAAAGCAAGCAGTTCCCATGAGATTTGCTAAAATAAATTCATAAAATATAAATTATTTGTTATTCGGAAAAAACTATGGTTTTTGAAAACAATTCCTCGGCAACTGCTAAACTCTTTGGGGCTCACATTTTGGCAAAATTATTCTTATTAAAAAAAAAAATGTGCTATTATGTTTTAGAGTTACAGGAACTTTTAAGGATATAGAGTACTGAAAGAAAAATATTTCTTTGATATAATGAATGATATATGATATAGGTGATGTCTACCTTAAATAGGTTTACACATACGTTTTAAGGACACTTATTGTATCTTATGTATGGTGTTGGTTGAAATTGAATTAATTTTCTAACAGGAAATAGAAGATGAAACATTTTTTTTAAAAATAGGTACTTAGTTCGTTAGCGTATATAACTTGATTGCTATAATTTCAATGAGGCTGATTTTTCTTGGAGAACCAAGTCGTATTCATAATTTTATTAGACGATAAAAACGCAAAAAAAAGCAAGCGATTCAATATATATATTTTTTTATTTTACAGTTGTTCGAAAAACTCAGATCCGAAAAACCAGAAGCATTTAAAAAAGTAGTCCTAATACCGGGTAATATTAATGAGGAAGATATGGGTATATCAGACGAACACAGAAAGGTAAGTCATTGTATTTTATTCTTTATTGAGGTGTAATAGTCTTGCTAAAAGTTTTTTTTTTTAAAACTTTATGAAATTTGGACATGATCATACTTCGCCATTATAATAAATAATAATTACAATTCCGAAATAAGGCTAGCCTGTAATCATTAAAAATTTAGCTGTTTTGTGGATAAATTTACAAACATTCGGCAAAATCCCAGAGAATCAAGCAAGCAATAAAAATAAATAAATAAATCTAATTGGAATATGACCGAACATAATTAATAAAGGGAGATGGCATTATAAATAAAGAGGTGGAATTCAAACAAAGATTTCAAAATATTACAAAAACTATTCGTTTGAGTATTAACTAACGTTCATTATTTTTTTTTTTCTCTTAGTTTTCTGCATCTTGTTATACAGCCCTTGCTGTGTGCGGTGAAATGTTGGGGCATAATCAAATTGTTTTTATATACTATTATGAACTACTTTTTTGGCAACCATTCAGATCATTTTTCTTTATCAAAAAAATATACTTGTATATACAAAATAATTAAAATGTTTAAGATGAATTAAGAAACGTTTTATAAGTTATTATCAGAAAAAAATTAAAATTATCATCCTAAAAATTATTTTCTTGAGCGTTAATTAAATTGTGCAAAAGTAATCTAGAACTTATATAAATAAATTCTTTTAAGGATCGTAGTTCTCTTAATCCATATTTAAATTTACAAATAACAATAATAATTAAAAATAAAAAAAGAAATATTTGTTGAATATTTGAAATAAACGTTTTTAAATTTTATGGCGCAATTAATTAAATGTTTTTTTTAATTTAAAAACATATTTGGTTGCAGCTACTACAGGAAAACGTTACGATAATATACCATGTAGCAGCTTTAATTCAATTTACAGACAGCATAAGAGACGCACTTATACAAAATACAAGGGGTACTTTAGGAATGTTGGAACTGGGAAAAACTATTAAAAATCTTAAGGTAATTATTTCATTAAAAATTCAATATCTCAATTTTCCTTTATCTTGAGTAGTAATCTAAACATTATTATAGGTTTTCGTTCATGTATCAACAGCTTATTGCAACTTTAATATGGATTGTTCCACTGTTACCGAGAAAATTCACCCTGCCTGCCAAGACTGGAAAGTAATGATGAGACTTCTGAAAACCGAACCAAACACACTAGACCCTCTCAGAGAAAAGTAAGGTACATTTCAAATAAGATATAATCATACTATTTATATTTTGCAATGTTCTTAATATTAGGATGTTCTTCAGGCTCCTCTGCGAACATCCGAACCCGTACACTTGGTCAAAGTCATTCGGCGAACAAATGGTGAACGAATACCGTCAGTTCTTTCCTGTCATTATCTTGAGGCCAGGAATAGGTGAGTGGTAACAAGCATAAAGTAATTAAATAAGGAGAGGATGTTGGGGTTCGTGGTCTTTAAAGAACACAAATAATCCAAGAGTTTTTTTTTCTCCACTCAAGACCTATACAGCTCCAGAGTGGGAATTTCAAGATTCAATTCTTGGGGCCGCAGTGAAATACGTACATTTTGACCGACTAAGATAGGATTCGAACCCACAGCCTTCTAAAATAAGCGCTCTGAGACCCTCGCCCTAACCCGCTCAGTTAATAAATAATTAACGCCTAATAACATAAATATCATGTCCCATATAACACATACTGCCTACTTAAGTCCCCGAAACTATTTATTAGGCTAAAGCTGCAAATATATAAGGCCATCATCAGACCTAAAATGGTCTGTGGTGAACACTTGCTGCGGCACCTCTATAAAACCACGCTCCACAAGCTACAGAGCTACCAGAGCTCTACCCTCCGGCGGATTTTCCGAGGCACCTCATTGCAGAAGGCCAAAAACAGTATCATCCACAAAGAACTCCAGCTTCCCTCTATGCCAGTTATCATAGGCCGGAGGAACAACAAGACTGGGACGGTCCCTTTGGTTGACGTCCTTGCCGATGGAAGGACTTCAGGCTGTGTAGACTTAAGTCACTCACACCATCACTACCACCAGCCGGAATGGCCCTTACCCATTCTTAGAAAGTCTCCTGGCTATTATGCAACGATTGTAAAACCACCTTCAGAGGACCCTGTAAACCTTTCTTAAAATGTCATGTGGCAAAACAAAATTAGTTATGATTTATGTATATATATTTTCTATTGTATTTGTTGTAAATAAAGATATTGAGGAGGTTAGAGAAAACAAAAAAAAAAGAGATCCGGTAGTTTTGATTTTTAGCTAATTTGTTTATGATGTTGGCCCAACGAATAATTGTTATACCCCGGGTGCAAACGCAACATTGTCAAAAAAAAGAAAAAATATGAATTTTTTCTTATTTCTAGTTTTTGGTGATTTTAACCTCGGTGAAATACTCTTAACTACTTAATACATTCTCTAAGTCGATTCAATTGGATTTTGAGCTAAAAACTGTAAGATATCAGTTCATGTAACTGCTTTTAAAATTAGATATCAACTTCAATTTTTTATAGTACTATAGATTGTTTTAAAACATGAGGAAGTGGGGAGGGAACCTTTCGGTGGTGGATGGATCACATAAAGAGGTTTCGTTTAACAAATATTTTTTGAAGAGGGATTGTAACAGTTAAACAGACCACTTATACCCACCATATTAAAAAAATTATAGTTTATTCTAAAAATCAGACGAATCGTTAAGTAAGAACTTACAGGAAAGAACAAAAAATACAATTCATGCGACCTTTCAATAGATCGAAATATTACGGGGTGCATGATTGTTAAAATTTCACATTATTAACTATTTCTCCTAACAAAGAAAGATTTTAAATAATAAACATAGAAGTTTTACTTGGTGTTTTTTTTAACGTAAACAACTAAAACACAAAAATAATTTAGTGAAGTCCCTCAAAGATATTTTTATTTTCCAACAATTTCGAATTTGTTAAAGCTTTATCACCAAGTATACCTAAACGAACCAATACTAAGTTCATACTTTTTTCAGTAAGCGCAACAGATTATGATCCCATTCCAGCCTGGAGCGACGGAACAAATGCCTGCTTCTCGATCAGTTCTCTCATCGGCTTGGGTGTGCTTCGAGTTTTCAAAGGGGCATTAGATGACAACCAAGATCTCATACCAGTCGACACAGCAATAAAAGCCTTCCTCATCGCACCATGGAAACTTCATGTAAAGTAAGAGTTTCAATTTGTATAGTGAAAAATTACAATCTTATCAAAATAACAGAAAAAAAATCTATATAAAGTTTAAAAAATATTGTTGTGGTCTGTTGGGTGTAATATGAGATTATGCTATATATCATTGGTCTAAAAAATACCAAAGAGGTAGAATAGAAGGTCAACTCATCGACAATTGACAGGAAACACTCATCATTCTAAAATACATCGAAGTCAAATAGCTCTAAGCCTTAAGTTACCTGAACTAGCTAAAGCTGCTAGAGAACACGGATAAATATAGAACACATTTCTCCAGTATTTCTTTTTTTAATGACTATAGAATCGATGTGAGATAATAAAATTATAAAGAGCAAAAAAATCAGCAGTCATTTAGATAATAAGAGAGAAAAAATAAATAATAATCTGAGTATATAATTTTAAAAATAAGATGAAACAGGTTTATCTATAATTTTAATTACAAACAATTTTTAGCAGCAGAATTTCCTACGATAAATATCTTCAAATACTTAAATTCCTGAAAAATGGAGAAACCAATTAAAGGTATAATCGTTTATTGATAATTTGCACGACAAATGTGCAACATTTTAGTCAAATTTTTAGCAATATATTATAATAATGTATTCTAAAATTGTTAACGACAAAAGAATATGTTACTCAATAGATATATATAAATACTGAGATAGTAAATATGAATAAAAGTAAAAATTTAAAAAAACAGTCAACTAACAAACAAAATAAAAAGAAATAATATATGAATACATTTAAAAAAATATGAAGAAGATGGTCAAGGTTGAGGTCAAAAAAGAACAGAATAGTTTTAAACTATTTATTGTCCAAATTTATTTATATATCATTTATTTTGTTCCCTGCCATCTTCTTCATATTTTAAATTATACGGTCACCTATTTATATTATATTATATACCTATCTAAAAATAAAA
>NW_027109805.1:297133-310178 GCF_000696795.3 Halyomorpha halys
AAAATTTTAGCTATCACAGATAGTTCGGAGCACTAAAGAAATTTATTTAGAGATCCAACAAACCTGGCTCTTATACCCCATAAAATAATTTCAATATTGAAAAATCGGTAGGAGAGATAACTTTTGTGCAATTCTCTGACTTTTCTAGTTTTTCCAGGTCCGAAAGATGCACAACACTACTAATCAGATCTGTATTATCTTCAACATAAATTGTTAGTTTTTTATTTTCCCAAATGTTAATCCTTACAATTATTTGCATGATCACGCCATACATCAAGTCAATCAGTACAGTATATTGCAACTAGTATAGGATATACAATAAAAATTGTTTATAATAGCATTTCATGTTAGTTGACTGACTAATAATCCTTAGTTATAAACATTAACTATTACTACTATAGAATAATTAAATGAAGGAAAAATATCAATTTTAAAAACATCTCCGTTTTGAGAATTGAACATTATCTTTTTTTCCTTCTTTTTTTTTTTAATTTAACAAACAATACGGCTTTATTTTTTACTTTTTCATATTTATTACTTATTTTTCATGTAGCGGACCTCAAACAACCACAGATGTGTACACATGTACGACTGCAAGTGAAGAAGTAATAACGTACGAAGAAATGGAAAGCGTTATCCCGCAGTTCCTAAGGGAATTTCCATCCAAGAGGATTTTATGGCCCCCAAACTGCTATCACGTTCCCAACCCTTTCTTACACACCATTTTATTCTTTTTCCTTCAACTGATACCAGGGTTAATACTGGATCTGTTATTTATATTATGCAGGCAAAAACCTCAGTAAGTAATATAATAATTTAGTGGATTGATATAATATATGCATATACACATGTACATACTGCGTGTATCAGGATCGGCAAGCCATAGGCCAAGTTGATTATGCACCTAATTTGGAACAAAACAAGAAAGTTCATATAGATGATGGGTGCCCAATCAAAGTTACGCATGCCACTGTGAAGAGTACCGAGGGTTTGGAATTGGCGAGAAATTATTTTTTTTTTCATTCAGTTCCATATACCTTTTAATTAATTTAATTAATACCTTGAAGAAAGGTATTAAAACTGACGGATTAAAATATACTCCAAAAAATCCATCATCAAATCACCTTTACTCAGTCTAAGGACTGCTTCTATATATCCTTTGACTATATTCCACTTATCCCTGTAAAACATATCCCCCACCTAGGTCTCATTTGAACCAACGACTCAAATCCTCACACAGAACTGAAAAGAAGGAAACTCTTTGTCAATTTCGACAGTTAACACTTACTAGACAAACGGTCTAACGTTTGCATAAATCGCAATACGATACTCAAATGTACGGTGCACCCATGTCGAACTATATACATAAACCATATAAAAAGCTAGCGAAATAGTAAACAATAATAAAAACTCGAAAAAAAATGAATCGTACCAGAGTTAGTATTTCACAAAACAGAATAAAGCGTAGCAGAAACAACTCCATCAAATATAATAGCTTTAAATGTAAAAACTTTTTTCTTACTTGCAGAGACAAACTTTTCTCATGAACTTCCATTAGCTTTTAGCCGTAATAGCCAAGAAAGATTTTCTTAATTATATCTTAAAAGCAGGAGTCGTTTTTAATATTGATTTATACATCAATATGTAATTCTGAAAATTTATCTTTATGAGAATTATTCAGTTGGAATATTAATGGAAGTCTTTCTGAGTTTTTTTTTGTGAAATGAAAGTAAAGAAAAAAGATAAACGTTTAATATAAACCCAAGTAATTATCAATCTATACAAGACTTACATGAAAGCAGAGATTTTTCTCTACTTTAAATAATTTTCAATGAAGATTTTTAGTTTTATAAATAGTTTTAAGGATGAAGAGCTCAGAATGAAAAATGAGCGAAAATTAAGGTATTTTTGGAATAAAATAAACTTCAGCGAGGGTGTATTTTAATTAATTTAAAATATTTACTTTTTAATGACATTTACTGTATCTCTTGTATAGTAAAGGTAAAAACTGAACCATTTTCTGAAAGCAACTAACGTATAATTAGTTAAAGGAACTCAAAAACGTATTTTTGTATTATCGGAACAGCGGCTACTTTTTTAAAAATAACCATAATTGGTCTGGACACACGGAGTTGAGCTTTGGGGGTGGGGGAGGTCCCACTAAACTGTTGATTTCTTCTTTTATTCACCCCTTACAATCTAAAAACCTACCTAAAATCTATAATCCCCCTTACTTTGTCACAAATAAAACCATCTATAATGACCCAATGTTCCAAACGAAGATTTATTTGAAAAACAGAGAATTTTTCGACATTGGTCAACCCCATAAGGCCCCTTAAGTTAAGTTAAGCTATATTTCTTAAAGGGAATATTATCGACTTAGAGTGATCACGTTCTAACCTATTTAAAAAAACAAAACAGAAAATCTCAATATTCTGTTGAGAATCGGACCAGGGTCTGTATAATTTTTTTATGTAATAAATGAGATGTAGAATCACCTCCTAGCTAATAGTCTGCTAATTCTGATACATCCATTATTTAAATGCTGAACATAACGCTATTTAGAATTAATATTTATTTTATGATACATATTTAAATGTAAAATATTGTACTTTAAATAACAAACAGTTTTTTCTCACAATTTACTTATAATCAAAGAAAAACTTACAAAGATCAACAAAAATATTAAAAAAATTATTTTCAGGTTCACATCAATGAACAAAAAGCTTATAAACGGGTATCGAGTAAGCAAAAACATCATTGCCAATAAAGTAGTATTTCCGAACCCACGATTCAAAGAACTGCCGAAATACCTGAAAGAAGAAGATCATAAAGACTTCGGTTTTACAATAAATTATAGAGGTGAAGAAAAGCAAAGGTTTTTAATGAGACAAGTCATAGCCTTTTTCAAATACTATATGAAGGAAGACATGTGTGAAGAGAATATTAAAAAAAATAGGGAGCGATTTGAGAGGTACACTTCCAATTTCTGTTATATATATATATATATATATATATATCAATATGTATTCTGTTAATAAATGTCCTATGATACATTTTTTTTTTTAAATGAATTGAAATTACATATGAAATTAAATTGTGCTCATTACAACGCTATTTTAAAAATAGTAAATGCAGCACACTAATTAAATTTATTTTTAATGTATTTCTTAATTCCTACAGGATAAAAAGGATACACAGCATTATACAAAATATAGGAGGATTCGTTGTGACATGGTATCTAATGAGTCTCGCATTATGGATCATCTTGATTGGTCAAGATTCATTTCCCTCAATATTTGTAAATATGAATCATTTATAATTCAATTATTTCTCTTAGTTTAATAAGCATACTAATGTTTATTTTACTTTTTTTCACAGAATTAATGACGATCACATACAAGAGATTCACAAGAATCGAAAACAAATTTATTAAAATCATATAGTTACTACTTTGAACAGATTACATCATTATTAACCGAAGTATAAAAAATGTTACTATATTTTTTATTGTCGTACTCATCCAAAATAAATAGTAAAAACATAAAAAAATTAAACACATTATTTAACATCGAACCTTTTCCCTTTACGAATATTTATATTTTTATTTTACATACGTAGAAAAACTATCACTATTAGTTAAGACATTTAGTAGCAGCAACATTAAATCGTAATTCATTAACTATTATTAATATATGTATATGTAATATTGTATAATATTTAAAACAGTTATTTTAATTATTGAATGTTCACAAAAGGTCTTGTAATGAGGCGAGGAGAGTAAAAATCAAAATTTTAATTTTTTTCAGGAAACATATTTCATTATACCAGGTGATTTGTTTTTTAAACCAACTATTATTAAATAAGTAGTCAAACTACACAGTAAACATATTTAAAAAAAAAATTCGCTCTAAAAATGTTAAAGCTAACTGCAAAATTTAAAGAAAAGAGTTTTTTTTAGCAAAAACTCATTTTGTTAATAGAAGCGACAAGTAAGTTAGTAATACACTCTGAACACAATTTGTGTTCTATAGCAGTATGTTTTTTTACATATTTCGTGGATTGATATAAAAATTATCTCAACCTCCATCTCCATACCTTATCTAGTACTTTTTACAAACAGAATTTCGAGATGTTAATTTTCACCAATTACAAATAAATCATAAATACCCTAATAAGGTAGTTTAACAGAAGACTTAATATAAAAATATTTTATATAGATTTAATAACTTAATATTAAAAAAATAACTAAGTACTCACTCAGTAATTCGGAGTAGAAGGAACTTAATGGATTACTGTACCTAAAATATAAACAAAAATCACTATAACAAAACAACATTTTAATTATTCATAAATACATTAAACATAACAATAACAATTATTAATAGAATTTTTTGAAACAGTAGTTAAGTTAAAAAAATATATAGAAATACAATTTTTAAAAATAAAAATTTATATTAATGTAGGTATAATTGGAAAATTCCTTTTCCAATTTTGAAACCGCTGATAATATTTGAAGTTTTTATTTGACAGAATTCAAATTTCAACAGTTTTCAGAAAAATGGAATCTAATAATATTTCTCCATGCAAAATTTTTACTTTTCTTATTTCCAAAAGTTTTTAAAATACAACAAATTACAAAAAAATTCCATTAGGCGCTTCACACTTTATTCGACGCTAAATAATATTAAAGACGCTAGAATCAATATTAAAAATAAAAAAAGTTATTGTAGAGAAAGTCATTGTGTAAACTGAAAGGCTCATAAAATAAGTGGCCTAATTCAAATACATAATATCAAGTATATAATTCTACAAATATTCTTACACAATACACAAACTTCATTGATTTTAATCATCAACAAAAATGGTTTAAACAGAAGACATATTAATCAAGCGGCAAAGCACATTTTGCTCACAGTCTTACAATAAACATTAAACTGTGTCCCCATCATGTATTTCTTAACCACTTGAGATCCCCAGTAAATTCAGTTATAATTTAATATTGAATTATAAAGAAGATAATTCCAGAATCAAAAGTTCTTCAAAGTCTTAAACAGATAATACAAGTAATCGAGCCGTAAAACCACGTTAAAGAAATACCGAAGTAGGTTCAACAATCTTAACGCTCGAATGGACAACTGAAAGCCAATGACGTAAAAATAAAAGGATTTATCAAAGGGAATGTATAGACACCGAGGGGAATTACTGTTTTGAAGGTTTCCGATATCGAAAACCATTAGCCCGTTAAGGCTGGAAAACAAAACGAACTTGGCTTTACCCTTAGCGACCATTAAATTAAAAGAAAATAAAAAAAAAATTATGAAAATTGAAAATGAAAATTTAAGAAAATGGTTTTAAAGTTCATCGATCAACATTATACATGGAAGCTTTAAATACATGCAAAAAATTGAAGTAATAATGTTTCAAGAAAAATTTAAAGATAAAACGGACGAGTTTCGAGGATAAAATTTTAATTCAAAATAGGTTATATTTATATAACTATAGAAATATAATCTCTTTACATTTATCGTGATAAAAAATTAAACATCTAAACATTTAATAAGATTGTAAACAAAACTAAAAATGTAATAAATAAGTGAAATTTCGGCTTGAGGGTAGATTTTTTTTAATTTGTCCAAGTATTTTTTTTTTTTTTTTTTTTTTTTAAACTCGTAACTTATAAACTTGTTTTATGTCAAAAACTTTGACGAAAACTTTTTCATTTCTTCAAATCTTTAGTATAACGGACGTTTCGAACTAAATCAGCTCATATTTAACCTACAATAATATGTATAAATATCACATTCACTATTTAAAAAACCATGAGAAGACATAAATAAGTTTTTTAAGAAACAACATTTATATACCTAAAACGATCAGTAAAACCATGGTCGACATCCTACCGCAACAGCCGCAGGGAGGAGGTTGCTCTGGCCCGCTTGAGAATAGGTCATACTCTCCTCACGCACTCTCACCTGATCAGAAAACTGCCACCTCCAACGTGCAAATATTGTCAGTCCATTCTTACGATTAGACATATTTTCGAAGAGTGTACTCACTATTTGCCAACAATAAACAGAATAGGACTGACCCCAAATTTATGAAACTCTCGCAGATGAGGAAGCTAAAATTACACGAGTATATGAATTTTTAAAAGCACATCGCCTTCTTCATAAATTATAACTCCTCTTCGATTTTTATGTTTTTTATTTCTTTTTTTAAAAATTATTTTTCTATTTTTTATTTATTTTATTATTATTTTTTTTTTACTTTTATCATCCCATAGGCGTTGATGACCAGAGGGTTTTACGCCTTTAAGCAACAATCAACAATAACAACATTTATATACCTACATAAAACAGCAAAAATTTTGTTTTCCTTTATTTTTCAGTTTAAAACTAAAAATGTAAAAATCCATTGTAGGATTGAGTTAAATAGTGGTGTATTTTATACATATAAACAATTTGTTTTCTAAAAATAATTAATTTATTAACGTAATCATTTTAATTGTTAAATGTGAACTACATATTATTGCATGTAGAAGATGAGCTATTATAGCTTGAAACGTCCATTATTAAAAGATTTGAAGGGTTGATTTTTTCTTTTAAATTAATATGATTAGTATATCACATTATATATAATGTTTTGAAAATTTTATTAACAGTAAATTAATTATTGATCGATAAATGAGCTTTCTAAACTCTATAATGACATATTCCATATTTTATTAATTTTCACCGATTAGTTCAGAAGAGATGGATCAAGTATATGACTTGTTCACGCCTTCAATCATAAATTTCCCGATAGAATGAAGTTGCACCCCTTTATGAAGATGAACTAAGGTCAAGGTTTTCCCTGGAAGTCAATTTCAAAGTATGAACCAAGAGAAAAAGTATTAAGAACCGCGCACTACGTCAGCACTGACCTATTTTTCCTTGATAACTCTACAGAAGAAAATGGTTAGCATTTAGCAAGTTTTTAGTACAGAAACATAATTTAAATTCAACCAAAGATTATAAGTATCTTCGGTACCATCTCTATATTTGCTATAGTTCAATACGTTTTAGTGATGTACGTGTTATTAAACATAAAAATTAAAATGGAATTTCCATGCGATTAGGAAAAGGATCGGACAGAATATTTGGACTATTAAATATCACTTCGAAGGGTTTGAAAATAATAATTATTTTTTATTTCAAAACAGGTTCAATTGAAAATTAATTTTTATTTTATGAAGGAAGAAACCTATTTATTATACACTAAAGTTTCGCCCCAATATATAGATCCTTATGAGGGCTATAAACAATATACAAAAAATAAAATAAAATTGCTAACTAGAGTAGAACTATAAGATGACATAAAAACGTATTGTAAACTATTATTAGACAATAAATAATTTTAAAATAAGAAAATTAAATAAAAATAAACTGCTAACATTAAAATAAAATGGAAATATCATAAGCAGAATAAAACAAAAAATATACGTGCAAAACATGATAGAGTAAGAATAGAAAGTAAATATAATATTTAAGAAGGATGAACTTTACTCAGCTGTAATAAAATAATATAGATATATGATAGAGAAGAAAATTATAAATACAATTTCAGAAAGAAGTACATACAATAATACAGATAATATAAATGCAAGGTAAAATTATGAGGTAAAAATGTATTACAATTACACGTATGTATTACAATATATGTTCACAAAAAGGATGAGATATGTGAGGATAAGTAATTTTACTTCTAAAATGCATAATTCAGGAGAGCAAAATAAATCGTCCCATTGTTATTTTCGTAAAATATAAATTAAAATTTTATCAATTATTTTATATTCATTTTCTTCCAAATATTTAACTTTTATCAGAGAAACTTAAAAATATATATTTTTACATTATGTTTTCCCATAATTAAAAAACAAAAAAAAATAAATTGTACATTGAACCAATCCTAGAAGGCTGAGTAATTATTTAAATAAAAAAAAACACAGAAACCTTAAATAAATAAAATTTGGAATAATATATTTATTATTAATGAACTAGAATTATTTTTAAGTTCAAATTTTATTAACAGTTTTTCAATAATTTTTATAGAGTAATCTTTTTGAATCAAAAATTCTTATATAACAGTTATACCTCCTTTCAAAAATACAAATAAATAAGTAATTCGTACTGAGAAATTTATTGAAAAAATAAAATAATATTTATTACAAATGTTTATGTAAATCAGAATCAGTAAAAGATTAAAAAAAATAAAAAGGTAATATTTGAATCAGTTTTTCATAACATTAATAATTCTACTGTAATATTTAAATAACTATTTTTTAACTTGAACGAAAAACTTTCCTTTTTGATTTAAAAAAATATTTTTATAGATTATTCGATTTTATGATGAATTTTTTTATCGTAAAAGTTAGATATTTCTTAATTTAAAAAACAAAAATTCTTTTATAACTGTCAAGATATGTGAATTGAAATTGGAATATTAATTTCACATAATTTAAAATGTATGCAGCAAGTGCTATTGTGATATTTATTGAAAACTATTAATAACGATTTCGGATCTGATTCTTATGAAAATGCATAAAATCTTATAATTAACACTGAAAGAATCTCTACATGAAGACATTGAAGGCCTTTGTAATAATGACAGTCCACCTTTTTTCATCCTCTACACTCCCTTCTCAGATCCCCGCAGGGGTTAAAATTTAAATAGCCCTTTGTCCGACTGAATCCGCTGGAACAAAAGCCCTAAACATGGGCTCTTAATATTGCACTCGGTCCCTTGGGGCAGTTGCTCCCGGTTCCTCTTTAAATTGTAATCGTTTTACAACATTTATACACTTCAGTTAAGTTTAATTTATTGCCTTCCCAGATAATAGAAGCTATTTTCAGCTCGTATAAATACTTATAAACCTACTAAAATTAAACTAAGAAACAAGATAATGTACCAGAGTTGGAGCTAAAGTAATTACAATTACTTTCTAATTACTATAATTTGGAATTTTAAAAGTACAATTACAAGTAATTGTAATTGCAATTACTTGGAGAACTGATTTAATTGTAATTAATTCTATGTAATTGTACTACAATTACAAGTAAGTGTATAAATTAGTAATTGTAATAATTGTAAAGATTGAGCACTAGGTTATGTTTTCCAACATGTTTAAAATAAATATAAAATCGTTTTTATGATCACGCGCTTGCGTATTGGTGCATTTTAACTTATAGGATTTCTGCTCATATAAAATGTGCTAAAATATACCCAATTCATAAATCATTTAAATTACATGCAATAGTAATTACAATTACTAAGAGTCAAGAAGTAATTGCATATTCTCTTACAATTACTTCAGTATAATTGTTCTTCAAAACCACTGATTTTTTATGTTTTGGACCATTTGATGGTTACCTTAGTGTAATTACGGTGCAACTAAAACAATTAATTGAAGTTGTAATTAAATTACTCATGTAATGATTCCTGCCCAACTCTGTTAGGAACTAACCACCATTTTCTTTTTTCGTTGAGTTTTATGAAATAGCAAAGCAAACAGTTTTATTCATCCTGTTATCATTAAAATTAATTTTATTAAAAGTAACTTATTTAATAAATCAGTGAGAGCATCAGCATAAAATATTTTTAAATAGTTGGATATGCTTATAAATTAACAGTAGTAAGCGAATTATTAGAATATATTATATATTTTGGAGTTAACGGAACGAAGAACGTTCATATAGATAACAAGTTTTTATTCCAATCGATATTACCACCCTTTAGATAACAACTTAGTTACATCTGTAACTTCCTGAGATTTGTCATATCTGACCTTCAGTGCTTTCAAAGGATTTAGTATTGAAGTCCACTTCGGCTTCAACCCGCTTAAAAGAGATTAATGGAAAGGGAAACCTAATCCTTAAGCCAGTGTCTCGTGGTTTAAGGTGGGCAGTAGGTGACTCCTGGCCCTAAAATAAATGCTTTAGAACAACATTCTACGGCCTATACTTGTATGTAAAAAAAAAAATTCCGGATAACATAAGTAAAAAATAGTATAAGTAAAAAACAATATAAGGCAGTAAGATGCAATTTTTTTTTTATTATGAAAAAGTTAGATTCTACGACCAAAAAATTCAATACATGCTATCTTCTTATTATTTCGAATTGAAGATTAGGTGACTCCTGGCCCTAAAATAAATGCTTTAGAACAACATTCTACGGCCTATACTTGGGTGTAAAAAAAAAATTCCGGATAACATAAGTAAAAAATAGTATAAATAAAAAACAATATAAGGCAGTAAGATGCAATTTTTTTTATTATGAAAAAGTTAGATTCTACGACCAAAAAATTCAATACATGGTATCTTCTTATTATATTGAATTGAAGATAAAAAAAAATTACAATGAATATACAAAAAATAATATGAACAAATATGTAACAGATAATTTATAATAATAATACTTTAATTCTTTTGCTTTTTCTTGAAAGGAGTCAGAGTTAGATCACAATTTAAATAGAAATAAAACAATTTAATTGGTTGTAACAAAATTCTGTATGGATAATTCATAAATAATGAATTCATCGCTAACATGCACAAATACAACACCCTTCTGATGTAACCAATGCATAAATCGCAGTTTACATTAGGAGGAGATGGTCAGAACGGTACTAAAAATTGTTAAAAAAATTATTATTATAAATCATAGTTTCGAAAGCGGAAAGCTAAATGAAAACAAGATTCAAAATATTATGAGGTATGATAGATATGAATCATTCCATGATAAACTCCCTAACCATCCAAACCCATTAGCTTCCAAACTTGCTTCCTCTTCTGATCTTGATTATTCTCCAAAGAACACGAAAAGAAGATGGCCTCGAGGTCTTCTAATGAAGAAATGTTATTAAAATCCAATCTACTAATGGGTTATTTCTTCACAAATCATTTATCATTTGTCATTAGAGCTTATTATTGCCTTAAATACAATAGTAAATTTCGAGAAATAAAGAAAAAAATAATAAAATTAACCAATGAAATAATAATATATATAATACGATAATTAATTTATATATTGTAGATATAAAAGCCTCCAGAAAAATTACCACGGTAAATCAACACCAGGTAATAAGCAGAATTTTAAATAAAGTATCACAAAAACTTGAAGGAGCTGTATGTTTGAAAATGAATATTTGTAAATTGACTATAGTGAAGAGGAAAATGGCGAATAGAATAAGCCGAAACATTACCAAAATGCGAAGTATATACCATATAGAATATAGAATAATAAGTGTTTGGTATTATTATATAAATTTTATATTATATAATGTATGAATATGCATTTAAAAAAATACCATGAATGTATGAATATGAAGTAATCTATAATTACCTATGTAAATCAAATCTTGTTAATATTCAATTATGACGTTATTTAATAACATAACAGTACTATATTCCATGTGGTTTTAAATTTTATTCAACTAAGCAAACAAAAATTACAATATAGTTTATTTTTTAATAATTCTTATTGGTATCAATAATAATAAAAAACGATAAGCAAACATATTATGAGAGTTAAATCCTTGAAATTCCAAAAGTACTAGTATGGGCCTGTATATACGGTATTAAATACTTTCTTCAGCCCTCAGTCCAAATAGTTCTTGAGGCTCGCCATTCCCTTGGGAAAGTCCTGGAATTTTTCACTTATTATTGTTCGGCGTGCTAAGGGGATAGGCCAATGGCATTCTTATAATTTTGTTCTTCCTCAATACTCCATTCATTTTCCAAGCATCAATTGCTTGACGATTGCATAGCACGGTTGACAAACTTGTGGTATAGAGCTAACGCAGAGTACTAAAACGAACCAATAGACATCAACGGACATTAAAAAAATCATTAATACAGAATATCTATGTTCCAGCTGGATAACAGACCACTTTGAATATTAATGTTGGACATGTAAATGAAATAAATGTTTTGAGACTATAATTTGGATAGTATTTTTGAATTAATGATTAGTTTATTTCAAAAATTAAGAATAAGAATTAATCTGAAACACGAAAAGATCTAACCGAAAACAACGAATTTCAAGAGTTACATAACAAATAAATAACCAATAATAAACCTCCATGATCGACTAAAAACCTGAATACCCATGAATTATGAAGGTATAATTTTCCAACAACAAATCACAGCAGAAATAACGGAACACCTACGTACGTATCATTAACAGATAGTTAATTATATAAGGAATTCCAAAAGATTTTCTTAACTAACACTGATCTTAGTAGTAAAGATTTTTTCGTACTCGCATCAGTTATTGTAAAAAAATTAAAATAAACTTCATGGAGGGTATAATTTTGTTTTTCCGGACGTTATAATACTTTGTGGAGAAAATACTGTCTTTAGAGGAAACAAACAGTAACAATAGCTGAAAATCAGAATAATGCAATATATTTACTTTAAAAAATCATAAATTTTGCCTAAATATGAATGAAAAACTATTAAATTTAATCATTTTTAACGGTAATATAATTCTTTTTTCAAAATAAATCTTTCGGAACATATTAATCCATATGTTTTAGATATAAAAGCCCCGAGAAAAATCACCACAGTAAATAAACGCCAGGTAATAAGTAGAATTTTAAATAGAGAATCACAAAAACTAGCAGATTATCTTTCAGAAAAATGAAATAATCTAAAACTCACAAAATAATTCATGATCAATGTTCAAAAAGATGATAATAATATAAAATTTCAATCTCAAACATTAACTGCTATCAATAATAATTGCTACAATTGAAAAAAAAAATTAAAAATTAGTAAATAAATATTAGCATAATAAGGTTTTTTCAACTACTTTTATGATTCAGTCATAAAATAGTCATGAAACATCGCATATTCTTTTCCAAAACTATTATCATTTAACTTGAATTAGTGAATGATAACACTTTCTTCCTTCTTCCTGTATAATAATTTATTACTTATTACATAGCAACGTTTCGGGAGATTTCCCCCATCTTCAGGCTGCTGATAACAAAACTTATCTTTAACAT
>NW_027109805.1:315013-316905 GCF_000696795.3 Halyomorpha halys
AGTTTCTCTACATCTTGTATCATATCATATGTCATTATGATCAAATTTACTGGTTGTATTTTTTTATACAGTTGTAAATATCAACAAATAAATAAATAAAAAAAAAAAAAAAAAATTATCATTTATTTAAAAAAATATAAATCAAACATTAAATTAAATCTGTACCACTACAACCCAAGGGTGCAGTACTTTGTAAGGAAGCACTGTTACTAGACCAACGGTTGTGCAAGGAAGTGATTTGGTTAGAATCACTCTCGATCACCAGATTTTTACCCAATTAAGAGTACCCCTTTATGAGGTTGGGTGGATCCTATATCAAACATTAGAAAAAAAAATATATTTATTAAGCTAAAAAAAACTTGAATTCATTTAATGAATATAACAGTATTAAATATGTTATTGATAATTATCTTCAAAGATATTTTTCTTCACCTAAGCCCCATGGGTGGGTGGGGTAGATGGCATGATGAAAACGGGTTGTGGGTAGTCCCTTTTTCTGTATTGGTAATGTATTTTAAGAGGGGGCTGAGGAAATTTGATGTTTTGGAAAGGGACAGTCTTTACTTCGTGTCAGTCTGATAGTGACGGGGCTCAGTCACAAACCACTGATTAATTACCACTATTTAATTATTTATTATATAAAATAAATTTTATCTAATTTTAATCTCAGAATAATTTAGATTTCTTTATAAGTCCGACGTTTCGGCCATCCTTAAAGACAATCTTATTACAATTTTAGAACCATATCATTTTAAAAAACTTTATGCAGGCTATTATGCCCAGGTCATTAATTGCAGTCCACAATTACCCTACTTTGTCAATTTTTCATATTCTGATAAATAGTTAAAATTAACTGATTAATAGTTTTAATTTTTAATTTAATATAAATAATTGACAAAATAGGGTAATTGTGGACTGAAATTAATGATCTGGGCAGAATAGCATGCATTATTTTTTTTTTTTAATTAAATTGGTTCTAACGTTGTATTAAGATTGTCCGTGAGGATGGCCGAAACGTCGGGTCATAAAGAAATATAAATTGTTTTGAGAATAAAATTAGTAACATTTATTTTATATAAACAATAATAACCAGTCTCAAGAAAGTATAAAGATTATACATATTTTATTGGATTTTAGAAAAATTAAAGTTCTCTCTTAAACGATATTAGGATAGCGAAATATCTCCGAGCTCAATATTATTACGATGTAAAATTTAATAGGAAATTCAAAGGAAACCTCAACTACTCCTTAAGTGGATGCCACAAATTGTTCCAAACTACAATATTGTAATCCATAAAGAGATGTAAGATATTAGCTATTATCCGGCCGAAATTAAACTACAAATGATTTAAAAGATGTAAATCATATTTGAAAGTGGTTTATAAAATTAATTATATAATTAATTAATATAACAATACTTATATACAATTGAGAATTATGAAAATCAAGCGAATTAAAAATACGTTTACATATACACTAAGATTTCGAAATCCATTAGGTTATATCAATCGTGCGAATCCAATAGTATTTAAACTCAAAATTTTCATACTACCGAAAAATACGCTTAATTCAGGAATTCATACCTCTCATCAAAATCAATTCTTAAGAAATTAAGAGCTATACCTATTTTTAGGGTTCCTGAAATATTTTAATATTAGATTAATCCCGGTTTGCATTTTGATGCCTTCATTTAAACCAAAAATGAAACCTGATCTCTGATTGAAAAAAAAATTATACATTAATGGAAAGGGCTGCGGTTAAGAAAGTAGAAAAAAAAAAGAATTTTTTTTCTGCCGACGTTTCGACCTATATTGTAGGTCTTCATCAGGGCTATAACAAATATATAACAAGAACGTAGAGTCAATTTAAGGGATTGCAATACTTCCACTAAT
>NW_027109805.1:317010-336068 GCF_000696795.3 Halyomorpha halys
TATAGGTAAAATTATTATATCAATCATCCCAATTTTGTCGAAGACAAAGATTATTGGTCGGAAATAACATCAACTTATTTGTATTCTAATTCTTCATTAGTTAGATATCATAATCTTTAGCTAGACAAATGAACCCCCAACTTTGTGAGTTCTTGAAGCTGTAAACTAGAAATGAATGGTCCACAGGAACTTCTAAACTCGAAATATTCTAGTTGATTTAAACTCGAAATGAAATGCTTTGTACACCATACTTCAAAATACCGCCCGCTATTTGTTAGACGGACAGTTTAAATATAAATTGAGCAGTATATCCGACAAATAGAAGGAGCATTTCCCGCTACAAGCGGAATATAATAGCTGAAGGGGAGGAGATGGAGCGGATAGCGACGGGCGAACAAAGGGCGCTCTGGATCGACTCAAGGGCCCGCAGATTGCCGCGCCCTGATGAAATGTAAATTTACATAAGGAGATCCCACCGCTAAAAAGTTTGATGGGATCTGCTGTCCCTCGATAGTCGATGGCTCATCGTCTCCCCACGCTCCTCTACAGCTCTTTGTTATCTATAGTCCAGCATCACTCGAACATAATACTCGGGGTTGAACTTCCTGTAACGTTGGATCGAAAATAACCAGAAATAATTTAATAGCGGGAAGCATAAAGGTGAATTCAAACTCAAGGTTCCTTTCAATGCTACGTATTGAAGTATAAATACGGCATCATACTACGGTATAATATGGTAAATACTGTAGTATTATAAAGTATAAATAGAGTATAGAACAGGTATTATGTAGCACAGTACTTGCGGTTTCATAAATATCCCTTAAGTACAATACAATCACTAATGAACAGCAACAAAAACACGGACAATGGTATAGATCCTATACGGCAGAATATGACTTAAGTTCTCAATAATTCTCTTTTTTATCACAACCCTTTTCTGGGACAGAACTAGGTAATTTTCCCACCTTAAAACTGCCAAATAATAGCCTATCAAGAAAACTAGCCACTCTTTGCGTCACAAGGCATATAAAATACAACATAAAGATCTATCATGAGCATTGGCTCTCTTCTAATTCCAGGGAAAGCATTCCTCCTTTTGGCCCACTTTCGAAATTCTCTCCTACAATTGCTTCCTATCCCATTGATATAGCAGATAAATATGCTCTCATGTTAGATATATGAGTCATAATTTCTAGAGAGTTGTTAAAGCAAACTCGAAGAGACAAGTTGTAGGTAATCTGAAAAATAGTAGTTGTACACAGAATATTCAGAACATTCCTCTCAAATCATCTTCCAAATCATCCAGCCACCGACGCCTGGGTCTGTCCTTTTTCCTTCTGGTTCACCATTTAGCATCCTTTTAGGTAGCGTGCAGGGCTCCATCCTTTCTACATGTCCCAACCATCTTAGCCTGCTCTTTTTAATTTCACAGAGGATATCAGGCTCTCCATACAATTCCTTTATTTCGTCATTGCTTCTCCACCTGTGCTCCTCTTTAACGGCTCCAAAGATCTTTCTCAGGACTCTTCTCTCCCAAACCAGTAGAGCTCTTCTAGTTTCTTTAGTTAGAGTCCATGTCTCACTGCCATAATTATAACCACTGGCCTAATTATTGCTTTGTACAACAAAAGCTTTGCTTTCCTGGAAAGACTTTTGTATCGGAGAAATTTTGCAGGCCGTAGAAACATCTGGTTCCTGCTACCATTCTGCCCTTAATTTCTACTTCTAAATTATTGTTCTGCGTCACAACTCCTCCCAGGCACTTCAAAGTACTGCAGCTGTGAAACATGTTTTACCCCACCTCACTGGATTTTACAAATAATAAAAATATAGAAGCAATAAGAAATATAGATATTTTCTTTAGCAATGTAGAAAAAATTATTAAATCTTTAATAAAAAAATATTTATAAACTCATAAGTCCAAGATAAACGGAAAACGTTTAGAAAAGTTTTAAGAAAAAGAAAAAAACTTCTACAAGGCCGCAGTCCCATTAATTAGGGAACATTAAAAATGCAGCTAATGTTTGTATAATTTATAAAACCGGAGGGTCTAAGCCCCATGAATATTACCCGAGATTTAGGAGGCCCGCTACAAAGTACAAGTACAATTTAATTTTCATATAAATTTCTTTTCCGAACTCAGAGCATCACCGATTATAGATGAAATATTCCCAAGAGGAATTCTTGGCCATCTCGCCGGCCATAAATTAGAACGGGAGAGCCAATAATGTCAATATCGTGAATTATTCCTTTTATTGGTATCTACCTGCAGCAGACTATAGATTACGGGACGCATAGCTAATGGCCAATAGTTTTTGTCAAGCTGTTCTACTAGGTCTCTGCTAGATTTCCTTTGTAATTTAGTAGTTAAATTGAAATTTCCATATTTAGAACCAACCTCTAGATACTAGAACTCTATGAAGGAGTGAACATTATAACTTTCACATATTTTGCTTTGGTAAAATTGTAAATTTAATTCAGTTTGTTTAACTAAATATGATTTAATAGACATATAATTGTCGACGATGAGAAGATGGTTGGGGATGCGGTCAGTAAAAAACACAAACAATTTGAGAGAACTTATTTAATAGTGCCAACGTTTCGGCCAGTTTCTAGCCTTCATCGGGGCTAAGAACAAAGAGCAAGATAACACCCAATGAATAAAAAAAAAATAAAATAAAATGATAAAATATAAACAGAAACAAGTAAATAATTGTACAAAATGAAAATTAGTAACAATAAAGGGATAAAAGAAGCGGAAAATAAAACGTTTAATTAAATATGTAGATATAGTCAAGGAAATAAAAGTTTATAATTATATAATAATAAATAAAAGAAAATATATGTAACTAAGAAATAAGACATATTAATTATAATAAGACATACGTCTTATTCTCTTTACTTATTTTTCTTTGAACCCCTTCTTCTTCTCTATTCTTTTTTTATTTCTCCTTACTAAACTTTCTTGTAACTCAACCTTATATTTTGTTTCCTCATTCTAGTAATATTATACTTACATATTTCACCAGTTACATATATATTTTTTTAATTATTATTATTATTTATCTTTTTTTCTGTCCATAACTTTAATGTTTTTAATTATTAAATTAATGTATTCATATTTCTTCGTTTCTTTGCATTATTTAATTTTAAAATTTTATTTGCTAGATTATATTATACTTCTTACACATTTAATTAAACGTTTAATTTTCCACTTCTTTCAATACTTTATTTTTACTAATTTTCATTCTGTACAATTATTTACTTGTGTCGTTCTGTTTATATTTTCTCTTTTATTTTTTTTGTATTCATCGGTTCACTCTTTGTTCTTAGCCCTGATGAAGGCTAGAAACTCTGGCCGAAACGTTGGCTCTATTAAATAAGTTCTCTCAACTTGTTTGTGTTTTTTACTGACCACAACCCCAACAATCTTCTCATCACATATATTATCTACGGTCAACTATCTTCTCAACATTATATAATTATCCTATCAATTCTTCTTAGAGATAGTTAAAATTATTAATATTGTAAAATAATAAAAATCAGTTAAATGGATATAAGCTCTATCTACAGTCTCAGAATATAATACCTCTACTTTTTGTATTTGACAAAATAAAAATCATGTCTTTCTTTCCGATCTGTAATTGGCTAACGTAATTCTTATCCCCCTCTAAATCTGATTAGCTTCTCCAATTGGCTTGATTTATCACAGTACACGTTCCTCTTAGAGAAAGGAAAACACTTTAACGTTTGCATTGTTGTTACTTTGGTTCGGTTATTGGTTTTTTGGACTTTAATGTTTACTTGATTTTCGGAACTTAATTAATATTAAAGTTAATGTTATTTTTTCCATATCTGTAGAAATACAGGGGAGGAAATGGTAATGCAGAACTCTGAATTGTTTTTGAATATAGCTCTTCTGGATTTAGATATAAATTCATGGACCCATATCCCGAAACCCTGTGTAAGTACGTTACATGCTTATATTTAAGTGTTTAGGTACCAAAGGACTATAATTTTTCATTAATTAAAATATGTTTCAATTAGAAGGCAGAATATTAATTATTTATAAATTCACTTTGTAATATTATCAAGTGAATTTCAAAAAAGTGTGTTAAAGTTATAATTATTTTATTTTGCCTTCTTACTATCAGAGAAAGGGAAGCTCTTTCGTCATCCGGATTTGTGGAGGTGGACCTAGGAAAATGCGTTTATGCAGGCGTAAACGAAAGTAGCACACGGATTTTCATTAAAATGACAAAAAAGGAATAATGATAATTGACCTAACACATAGGGTGCATCGAACTTGCCAAAAATAAATGTACGGTGCACCCATGTCAAACTATATACATAAACCATATAAAAAACTAATGAGATATTAAACAATAATAAAAACTCAAAAAAAAAAAAATCAATTGCACCAGAGTTTGTATTTCACAAAACAAAATAAAGCGTAGCAGAAACAACTCCATCAAATATAATAGCTGGTTTTAAATGTAAAAACTTTTTTCTTACTTAAAGAGACAAACTTTTCTTATGAACTTCCATTAGCTTTTAGCCGTAATAGCCAAGAAAGATTTTCTTAATTATATCTTAAGAGCGGATGTCGTTTTTAATATGATTTATACATCAATATATAATTATGAAAATGTATCTTTATAAGGATTATTCAGTTGAAATATTAATGGCAGTCTTTCTGTACTCAAATGGTAATAAGGTATAAATGACTGAAAAAAAATAACCATTAATATAAACCCAAGTAATTATCAATCTATACAAGACTTACATGAAAACAGAGAGTTTCCTCTACTTTAAATAATTTTCAATGAAGATTTTTAGTTTCATGAATAGTTCTAAGGTTAGAGAGCTTAGAATGAAAAATAAGCGAAAATTTAATGCTTTTTTTTTAGGAATAAAATAAACTTCAGCGAGGGTGTACTTTAATTATTTTAAAATATTTTCATTTTAATGACATTTATGTATATCATGCATAGTCAAGGTAAAAACTGAACCATTTTCTAAAAGGAATTAACGCATAGTTTTTTTTAGTCGAGCTAATCCTACGACTTCCTCTCGTATCCAATCATTGCAATCGAAAATGATTGGTAAAATCCTCAATGCTCCTTACTTTGTCACAAATAAAATCATACATAAAGACCTTAATGTTCCATATGTAACCGATCTAACCCGAATCAGATATCATATTCCTCCCTAACCACCCAAACCCACTAGTTTCTAACCTTGCTTCCTCTACAATTTCTGACAATCCTCCGAGGCGCCTGAAACCACAAGGACTTTTAATGTAAAACGTCATTAAGGGTATTCATAATACTGTGTTAAATTTAAAATGTTTTTTCATGTTAAATGTCATAAGTATAGCATTGTGAGCAGCCCTATTTAAAGTCATGTTAAATGGTAAATGCATAAGAGCTCCTAGCGGATTTTCTGAGAAACTTGTTTAGTAACCTTTCCTTCCAAAACTTCATGTTATTGTTTACTTATAAGTTTTGATTAAAGTAATTTATTATAACATGCTTAAAATAAGTGCTTTTTTAAAAAGTCCAAAACACAAGACCAAAGAAAAAAAAAACACAAACTACAAGTAAGTAAACTAATACGACAAAAAATAAAACGGTGACAAGCTCAGCTGATCTGTTTCGGGACATCATTCTCCATTTAACAGACCTAGTAACAGACTCTCAGCCATGTTACATGTTATATCGTTTTAACATAGTAAAAGAAGAAAATATTTCTCCATTTAACACTCATTAACATGTTAAACTAAAGATCATTAATATCCCTATTAGTATGCTACCAATGAGTAGTTTCTCTACACGCCTGTAACAGTCCATTTTAACTGAGATAAAATTTAATAAATGTATTATAATGTAAAGTTGTAAATAGCAATAAATAAATATATATATTAACAAAAAAACAATAATTGGCAGAATCATCAATTTTGACTCTTAATTATAAATACAGTTATAGAGATTTTATGAAGTAATGAAAAATTGGGATAAAATTACTTTTTGGGAGCTCATGGACTATAACCGAACCAACAAAAAGGGGGACAAAGACACTTATAGATATACTTTTACTGAAAGGTTTACTAGAATTTTTGAATAGTTATAATTGTAAAAAGTAAACATTATATTTAAAGGCAACATGTTTTGTAATATGTGTATCCATTTATAGTATAAGTTAGTATATCTGTTTTGTTTTTTTTAGAATATTATATTCTGTCATATATATAGTCATCAGACGGCACATTCATATTTACAGAGATATGAATAGAATGATAAAAAAATAAGAAATGGAGAAAAAATAAATAGATAAACTTAAAATAAAATAAAACGTCAAATACTTTCATTTCTATTAACCTTTTGCGTTCGAGTGGTGACCCTCAGGCATCATTAATTTTTATTACTACAATCCAAGGATGCATCTTGGAGATTATTTAACAAAATATTAAACAAAGCGAAAAAATAGAATGTAATATTTAACAAATGTCTTTCTATAAACTCTGAAGATATGTGAAATGTTAAAATATTATAATGTAAACTGTAAAAAAAAAATTATGAAATAAGTGAGAACAGCTAAACTCTCTCGAGTTGCAGGTTCCCTGGAACGCAAAGGGTTAACAATCTTTACATCATCGGAACTCCAAACGGAGCTTGTAAATTACTAAATCAGAAGGCTAGAAATGACGATTACATAAAAGGATTACGAAAACAAGGTTTAATGATTTTATTATATTATCATATTTTCAACGAATGTTAAGAAATATAATAAAATAAACTTTATTAAAGAAATGAAACTCAGCATTTACTTAGTTAGAAATCACTTAGACAGAATAATCTATGAATGAATATAGGTGATAACGGCTATCTATATATAGAGCACGATACAGGTAATTGAAATTTATCGGTATTGAATTTCCAAGATATAGAAACGTTCTAGGTCATGAAGGATATTCCTTCCAGGCTACTTATGATATATATACTCCAGAGGAGTTAAATCAGAAACCTGATATCCTACCTTCAGGGAATAAAGTGGGAGGAAGGAGGATGTATATTTATGTATCTATATTGACAGATATACGAGCGCATCTGTCAGTGAAACAAAATACTAGGCAAAAGAGGAAAAGTATAAGGCGGAGTTAGTAGTAATCCGAATCGATAACAAATGTAAAGATTTGACCACAGTTAATAAAAAAAATATATAATATTAGCTTTATTTATATTTTATTAGTATTTATTTATTGAATAATAAAAGCTACCACGATCAAGGGTGATGGCAATTACAGCTCTAAGTGTTCATGCATAGTATATAAAAAGAACAAAATAAAATGGAAAGATGACAATAATAATAACAATAAAAATATACACATGTTAACTAGGAGTAAATAAAAGAAAAAACTCCGATGTTAATTTAACTCATATGTTTGGTAAAAATTTATTAAGTAATTTTCTCTTTGCACAATAGGGACATAAGTAGGATAGTAAGTGAAAGTTATGTGTCGTGAAAAACTAAATTTTTTAAGTCTCAAGTCAAATTAGGGAAGCTTATATAGCCATTTCAAAACCAAAAATGGTTTTCTCGCCAGTTTTTGTTTAATTAATAATTAATATTTTGCAGTAGTCTAGAAATAGGTAGTAATGAATTACTCTTTTCGGTTATATGAGAACATTCCATCCTATCACTAAAGAAATAATGAACTTTAACAGCAGTCCTATCGTAAATGAAAAGACTAAAATAAACTTAATGAGTGACAAATACACTTTATATTATTTTAATCGATCTTTCATTCGAAAAATTGCACTAGTAGGCACATTATTAACTCTCAACTTTCATAAAAATTTACCGTAAAGACAGCAAGACTATGTACCATGATGAGATTAATTATTTAATTAATTAATTATAATTTCACGTCCTCTGCCAAATAACAATCAGCACATAGCCTATCACAAAACAACCATTTGGTCCACAACGAGTCAACACAATCACCTGCCACTCGACTAACGGGCTGGTATAAGACTGTTCTCATCCTACAGATGAAATATCTTAAGAGTTCTTTCCATATATTTCTTTTTCCAGATCAATTTGTAAAAGGTTGGGTCTTGACTGAACATGGTTAGGGATATAGATAAAAATTATTAGAGTGCATTAAAACCATTTTTAAACAACATCTTAAGCGGAATAAATCTCTCTGTTCCACCAGATGCATCTAACTGACAAGACTTATTGCAATGTTTTTATTATGATGAACCCCAAAAAAAATACGATCAAGATTAAGTTTTGATAATTAAATGGTTCAGGGAAAAAAATGTGACAAGCCATAATTGTTATGACAGTTGTTATTTTGTGCAAAATGCTACTTTCTTTCTATTAATTCTG
Source organism: Halyomorpha halys (assembly GCF_000696795.3). Classification (NCBI taxonomy): domain Eukaryota; kingdom Metazoa; phylum Arthropoda; class Insecta; order Hemiptera; family Pentatomidae; genus Halyomorpha; species Halyomorpha halys. Next base: position 325,408 of record NW_027109805.1, read on the forward strand.
TTAGTTTGTCTAATACTATGATTCCATAATACATAAATAAACTAAAATCAAATGCTGCCTTTGTTCTACTATTTTTTTGTTTTATTAATTAAAAAAAATACATCCAGATCAAAAAATCTATCGGTCGGTGCCAAAATAACACATAAAAATGATAAAGATAAGTGAAATGTAAATATTACAGTTTTGACCATCAGGGTCTTGAGGAGGCTATACAATTTTTAAGCTAGGTAAGTACAATATGAATAGATCTCAAGTGATACAACTAATAATTTAATTAACAAATACTAAAATGAAAATAAAAAGTAATAAAATATAATAATAAAAATAACTGAAAGGATTTTGAAGTGAATAATAAAGCTGTAAATTTACAATTAGTGAATTAATATAATAATGAGAATAAAACAAGATGATACATAATATGATAAAAATAAGGATTCAATAATATCTATTACTAAGCACACACAAACATTGTTAATTCTAATTGTAATATAATAAATATATTATATATGGAATTAAGAAAAAATACAGGCAGATACAAGCAAAAGGTCATTTAGTGAATCCAAATTAATTATTGGGAATCATAGCAGTAAGAAAGTATCCAGTTAAATATTTCTTTTTGATTATTTACTTGATTTTGTAGATTTGCGGGTTCTGATAAATGACCATAACAATCGATCTCATATCTTAATATCGATTCAAATAATGCTTTGTACGCCGTTATTAAAGCTTCTCTGTTAAGTACAAATTGGAGCTAATGAATTTTATATGATCATACTCTTAATCTTTTTATAAGATTTACTGTTTGCGGTTCCCTAAAAAAATTATTATTATTAGTAACAATAATAGATATTTATATTTTTATACAACATTTAGTGTTTTACAGTAACATAATTTTATATTATTGATGTAAGTGAGACAGTCTCAGTCATAGAGGATTTAATTTCAGGGTCATCTACAGAAGGCATATGGGGTGATTTTATCAAAATAATCACCGTTTTATTTTTATTAACTATGAGACCTTTGTCATGAGCCCTGAGAAAAAATATGAGTGGTAATTTTGGTATTTAAACTTATTACTATTATAAGAACGACTGACATGGAATCCTCATACAAGACTAAAAAGACAAGAAACTGCTCGTAGATTCCGACTATTGCAACATTTACTAGACAAACGGTCTAAATTGCCAATCCATTACAAAAGACTGATCTACATGACTATTATAAGGCCTCTCTGGACATACGGAGTTGAGCTTTGGGGCTCCACTAAACCATCAAATTCCTCCAGAATCCAATCCTTACAGTCCAAAATCCTTTGTAAAATCCTTAATGCTCCTTACTTTGTCACAAATCAAGTCATCCATCAGGACCTCAATATTCCATATGTTGCCGATTTGGCCAGAACCAGATACCGTTCCTTCCATAATAAACTTCTCAACCACCCAAATCCACTTGTTTCTAACCTGGCTTCTCCTTCATTACCTAATAATCCTCCTACGCGTCTGAAAAGAAGATGGCCTCGAGATCTTCTCCTCTAGAAATGTTTTTGGAGTTCTATCAGTGGGTAAATTCTCCACATGTTTTTATCATGTCACTATGTCACCTACAGAAATTTACTTGTTGTATATATGTGTACACAGTTGTAAATATCAATAAATAAATTATTAAAAAAAAAAAAACTATTATAAGAAGAGGCGATGCAAAACGTTTTTTGATTTAGAAACAAATGTGTTAGTAAATCATCATATAATTAATTTTAAATTATGAATTATCGATTGTGTTTCTTATGAACAAACAATGCCTGCATTTTGAATTTTTATATCTATTTATAAAATAGATAATATTTGAAATTTAAAATAGGACAGAAAATTCGAGAAATGTTTTATCCAAGCTAATGATGAATGACATATCTGAAGAAAAGGGGATTTAAAAAGTCGCCAGGTGAGGAATTTAGTATTCACTTCTAGTTTTCTTTTGACAGCTTGGCTAAAGCGGAGAAAGGTAAAGAGGAAATGGAATGGAAAAAGGAATGGTAAAATAAAGGTGCAATAGAAATTAGAGTTCGTTGGCTATGCTGCTTGAATAGTCCGGCTTAAAAACACAATGTCCATTTAACACATCTGGTTGCCTCTAACGTTTTATGCTCTGTTCTCTTGAATTATATAAACGGTGGTCGTAAAAAATTTAGTGAGTCGAGTTAGCTAAATTAATCTCATTAATTTAAAATGCAAATTTTCACGTTGTAAAATTCAGATAAATTTTATAAATCTCTTTTAAAAATAAAAGATGATATTTTTAAAAAAACAAGGGAAATCGTCCAAATACTGAAACTGAAGCTAGTCTGGCCTGCGAGTCTGCCTTTTCATTCCCAGTGATCCCACAATGACCTGGCAGCCATAAAAACAAGACCCAACAACAAGACAGGCCAAGTCGTAACATCATCAATATGCAAAGATGTTATTTCATGGATAAAAGAAATTGGATGGCAAGAGTGGCAAGATGAATGGTTCACCATGAGAGACAACAAGTTAAGAATGGTCCAATAGACAGTGAAACGTCCAACCAGAAACTTGAATCTGCTACGGAGAGAAGATGTGGTATTAACCCGTCTTCGGATAGGCCATACTCGACTCACTCACGGTCATCTCATGAAAAAAGAAAATGGAACGACGTGTCGCTACTGTGGAAACGATCTCACCGTTAGGCATATTCTCACTGAATGTATAGCTCACGAACCACATCGGTTCTCTTCAGATTTACAGGAAATGTTGAGCGAAGATCCCACAACAATAACAAAACTTTTTCACTTTCTAAAAATCATTAATATTTATGATCACATATAGTCTAACTAATTGTAATTGTAATTGTAAAATGTAAATTGTAATGTAATGTAACTTGTAATAGTAATAGTAATTGTAATTTTAAATTTGTAAATTGTAATGTAAGTGTTAATTTTTAAACTTTCTCACTTTGTAATTATATATATATCTTTCTCACCTTGTAACATTGTAAATATGTCAATAGTAATGTACTAACTTTATAAATTCAGTGTAAATGACCCTAGTGGTCGAAACACTTAAATAAATAAAACAAAATACTGAAACTTGTAAAAAGGGAAGGTACGTGATTTTTGCAACAAATCCTTCAATTGGTAACTTCAATGACTATTGGTATCTATAACGTCTTCTTTAACGGTCATTAACATTAAACTTTGATGGTTTAGTGTTAAACCAAAGACCGAAAGGTTTATTTCCAGAAACAGAATACAAAAAATACCTCCCATTTCCGAAGCCCTAATGTGTGAATGACAGGACAGGACAGACCCAATCTGCATGTGTCATGTTCCCGCCAGGATATCACTTTTTTTTTCAAAAATTTAAAAGTTAGATCCTCACATCGGACCAATAAATTAACTTTTCATGGAATATAATTCTTTCATTGCTATATTTAATTTTCAGTAAGGCGAGCTTCAAGAAGTTTTAATAACATTTGAATACTACCAAAGTAAATAAAAACATAATCGTTTTTAGGGTTATATTATGTTAAGAAAGATAAAGATGCCCATTTATATTATGAGTGTCAAAATTATTTTAGATGTATTTTTAAAACTAACAGTACACATTTGCTCATGATGTTTGGTATTACGTCGAAACTTCTACATAACGGACACCAACTAGGTTGACATGATTGTCCGTTATACCGAGATTTTCGTTAAAAAGGGGTAGATATAAAAAGAACATTAAAATGCAGTACTACAGCTCTGTATATATGATCCCTTGATATGTAATAACTCAACTGTTCAACGTGGTACTGGATAAGATCACGAAAGAGCTATGGAGAACAAATAATACGGATGCGAAAACAGGGACCAAGAACAACCACGTCAAAGTAAGGTGCCTTGCCCACGCAGACGACCTTGTCCTTTTATCAGGAACGGAAAAAGAGGCGATCGACCAAATAAACGCACTGACAGAAATAGAAAAAAAAAAGAAAGAAAAAAGAAAATCCAGGTCTACAAATCTCTTACGAAAATACAGAATTAATGACCTCAGATTCAGACTTCAAGAAGACAACAGTAGAAAGCATATACGGACCAATAAAAGTAACAAACAAATTTAAGTACCTGAGCGAGAACCGTTACAACGGTTCGGTTAATGTAACAAAATAGAAAATACGAAACTATATCACAGTGGCTAAACCGGTAACCATACTATAAGGGACGGAAACTACATGCTTCCCCAGTCTGGAAGAACTATTGAGAATAGATCGAAGAATTCTAAGAAGAATATACGGCCTCAAAAAGACACAAGAAGGATACAGGCTAAGGACCTAGAAACAGAATAAGGATCAGAAGACTGAAATTCCACGGACATATGGTAAGATTGGCCCCAAAAGACTAAACAAGAAAATATTCTAATAATCCAAGAATACAAAAGCTCAGGAAGGTGGAGGAAGAAACGGAAAGACTAGGAGTAACGGAACAGGACTGTCTGAATGAAGAAAGATATAGGAAAAGACTAAAGGAAATCAAGGTTCTTGTGGGAAAGAGAAATTCGAAAAAGGGGGTCGCGTGGGCAAAAGAAAGAAAACAGAGACACGCGGAGATAATAAAGGGAAAATGGAAGGAAAGGTAAAACAAGAGGGAAGCCAAAATTGATATTTATGTGATATCTAACGCCGTTCGGAGAGAAAAAAAATTTTTTTTCGAACCTACGAAGGAAGTATCGCAACCTAAGCAACAATATTTACTTTATTTACAACATAAACTATTTAAGTTCGCTAAAAATTATAGTTCATACCATATCTAACGTTTCGATAGTTTTATTTTCACGAGAAAAAGTTTTGACTAGAGCTGCAGTTGAAGTTCTGCAAATACCCTCGAAAGTATGAATTTCTTAACAATGAAGGAGAAATTAAAACAAAGCAATAAAAAAAAAATCAAACAACGAAGGTTCATTCATTTAACAAATAAAATTAGTGACGATTTTGAATAAAGCAAGCAGAATCAGTATTTTTTTTCCAAATCAATTTCGAATTGTCATTTCTTCCAATTTGTCGAGGCTCTTTACCTATATCAATGAGGCATTCAGTCGTAAAAATTATAACTAAAATGTTATATGAAAATGGTTTTGTTAAAAGAATAATATTGATATAAACTTATGGTAAATAAAGGTCTTTCCTAATTGAAGGAAGTCGAAGGACCGAGTACATGTGAAGAAGATTGGATCCAATGAAACCAAAGAGCCAAAAAAGATTGTTTTATTCATAAGTCAGATCAATTTGAGATTGTGATTTTTGTAAAGCAAAAAAACGTTTGGTTCACTATTAATAATACACGTGGAGGTATTCGCCATCATTTGTATTAACAAAAATTCAAGGTAACTAATATATTTTTATTAAAAAACAGATATGACTAATAATTTTAAGTAGTATTACTGAAGTATTCGCGACTGAGGTTTGTTTTAGGAGTAAAATAAATATTGTCAATTATATATGTTTGAAATAAAAATTGTAATTAAAAAACAATTTAACATTGTAAATGTTTAAATCTATTGTGTTACCAGGCTTTACGTATCAAATATTTTTGCTAACTCTACAAAATGTTTCAAGAAATGTACGGTACTATGCTCGTCATATGTCTCAATACAAGCAAGTAAATAAGTCGTTTCTTTCTACAAGATGGTGTAGGTACTTATCTTCTTTGAATGTGTAATTAAGAAAACCAGAGCAATGATTTTCTTAATGAAAGCTGATTCAGAAAAGAAAATAGAGAAAAATGGACCGAATTAGGGCAATTTATATGAAAGGAGAGAAAGGACAGTAATGGAAAGTGCGATAAAAATTACAATATATAATCCTGATAAACCAATTCAAGGGATCACGAAATAACTAAACAGCTCGAAAATTAATATTTTGTATAACAACTATAATTAGCAAACAGTAAAATTTATGTTTACTTAATCTTAATCCTTCTAATATTTTTTAAAAAATGCACAATCAGTAGTGATCACATACGAAAATAAATGTAGAAAATACAAATAAGTCTTAATTAGAAGTGAAAAGAGGAATTGGACATTTATTTAAATAAAAAAGGGGTTATTTATTTTATTTTTAATTTCTTATCCGCCTATGTTTATTTACTATGCATATATATCTTATTATTATTATTTTATACTTATTCATGATAAAATATCGTAAATAATCGTCAATAAAATTAAATTAAATATAAAACTAAAGGGAAATGTCTTATATGGTTCAAAAGTTAAATTCAATCAGCGAACTTAAATTCAGGCCAAGGGGAAAACAATAAACAGATTCCAACAAAACTCATTTCCTTTACAGGAACTAATGAAACACTGGAGGAAATTAAATTTAATATCGCTTCAGTATGAACTTGGTGCACTGAGAAGTTCAATCCGGTCGCTGATATTATCGGAAGGGTCCTGCGTTAGAATGCAATAAAATACGGTGGGGTGGGCAGATCATAAAACCAGTTCCGATTTTAAATTATACTTTAGGAGTTTTCAAGCCAAACTGGTGATAAAAAAATTAAATAAAAAAGTACACAGTAATTCTGGATTAATTTATAATATTTATTAATCATCCTAAATTTTTCTAAATTAACCATAGAAATATTTTTATATTTATTAAAGTATATATACAATTAAAATGAAGGAATAAGTAATTTAATCATTAAAGCTATGAAAAACTGATTCAGTTAATATATTTTATTAATCTTCCCCTATGCTTAGGCTAAACAAGCCATTTTCAGATATTATTTACACTACAAAGGGTCTTAACAATTAAATATCCTGCAATATTAACATGATATTGTACAGGGTGTACTTTTAATTAATTGTCAGAATCCTTAGTAGTACACAGGTGCGGATGACTTTTTTAGCTGAAACTAAGAGAAAGATTAATTAATATTTGCTGATGATGCTTATTCAAAATATTACATTAATTATACTGGGAATATGCTTCACACAAGCTAACTACTAAATAAGTTATCTAAGATCATAAGACATACCTCAGCAATTAATTTCAAAAATGGAAGTAATTAATAGCATGGAATAAAACTGTGGTGATCCTTAAGGTCTTACTAATTATTCAATTAATTTAATAAAGAAATATAAGGGCTATAAACTTATCGTAAAGAAAACGTGATGGTATGACATCTTTGATTTGTCGTTTTTGGAGTTATTGAGTATTTTAACGCAATAGCTTGATTGAAATTGGAATGGAACTAAATTATCCACTAGATTATTTAAAAGGTTCAGCTCCTCTGTCTACATTTCGAGCATAACCCTAGAAACCTTCCATAACACATTCGTATGGGATATACCAAGGCCTTGTTCTGACTGGACTATTGTAGTGCGACCAAGGCTGATTGTTTAGACGCTACTTAATGTTTAAAGAAATAATCTAAGACAAGACAATCATTATCTATGCAACAAAAATAAATCGCCCTTTTGTTTATAAAAAAAAAACCTACAAGGACTGCAATAATACGGGAAACTGTTACTCAAGCCATGGTTCTGTCTATTCAAAATTCCTGGAATCCTCCCACGCAGACACTCCTCTAGTTTTAATATAATCCATCACCGTCTGAGACTGGACATATACATCTCCTTATGAGAGAGATAATAGTCTCCTAGAGAGTCTGACGCTAGGGTTTAGAAGCTTTCGCAGGACACTCTGTGAGACAAGTTTGTAGACAGCATTGTATATAGTATGTCTTAGTATCTGAATTTCATACAATGTATATCTCACACTACATTGCCGTTTCAACTTGGTTACTTATAAATTAAACATGGAAGATAGCAACTACCATGCAGCTAGAGGACCATACTCACGTTCAGACGAGTTGGGGCTGGGCTCCGGGCCTCGGGCAGCAGAGGACGTAGTGGAAGGTGTGGTGCCTGGCAGGCGGCGGAGGTGGCGGCAGCTGAGGGGGGGCGGGAGCCCGCGGGGGCACGTAGTAGAGGACGCAGGACACTCCGACCAGGAAGAGGAAGAACATGAAGACCAGGTCAAACATGAGCAAGGAGTTGAGGAGCAGAAGCTCCATAGCGGTCGGCCCTCGTCAGACCATACCCGCGGAGCTGTCCTCCACCTGACCAACAATATCCTTTTTCTTTATTTTCTGCAGATTGATAACCAAGATAATCACTCCCATTATAAGAAATTTAATTATACGTACTAATCTACAAATATAATATCTAAAATAAAATAGTAATTCCATCATAATATTTTTATTAACAATATTCAGATATTGGCCAAAAGGAGAGGTAAAAAGAATAGAAAAATAATATATTACCTTTTCCCATAATATAACCATGATCATAAACATGAAGATTTATAACATAAAATCATTCTTCAAAAATAAAAATATCTTTCGGAAAATAAGTTAATTAAAAAGCTCCTATTAACATAAACAATAGATATGATTATAAATTTAACCTTAATTCGTTAAAATTGGTTTTATTTAATTTAAAGTGAACTTCATTTCATTATAATTTTCTACCTTTGGATAAAGTGCTAGATAGACTATTTTAAATCATGTAAGTTACAAGAAAGACACGAAAGCGATGAATAAAACAAAAATATAAACACAAGAAATACCATCAGGTACAAATAAAAATAATAAAACAGGCATATTAAAATAAAAAAAGACAACTATTTCTAACCCCAAGATATATCCCTAAATCCAAAGCGTGCATTAATAAAATAAAAGTTTTAAAAAAATTCCGCCAAGGGTTTTTCCATTTCGACCCACGGTCTAAGCCATGGTTAAACGAGCCAAAACAAACTAAATTAGCTTGCCCAAATTTGTTCGTCCCGGATAAAATTCGTATATGTTTGTAATTCGGGCAAAATAAAAAATAAGTGTGTAATAAGTCCAACCAGCTTTATAATACTTTTTGAAATAATAATTTTTATACAGTCATTATTATATTATAATGAAGAAAAGATATTTTAACATCTTTTCTTCATTATAATATACCGTTTATGTTAGCGTTCATTACATAATTCATGTAAACAGCAATTTAGTAATTTTCAACATATCACAATAACTTTTTCATTATAATTTTTAGCAAGACTTATTGAATAAATAAAAAATGCATTTACCAACTTATCTATTAAATTGTGCAGTTAATATCATCTTATACTTGGACTTGATGAGTAGAAAAAAAATTCAAGAAAAAAACATTAAATTTAGGAATAATTTTAAGATGAAAATCCGTACAGTTACTAAAGTATTGGTATTTTCAAAATAATCCTAAAAATTTAACCAATAACATTTGAAATACAATAGGTCATATGTCTACCAGCAGGACTTATATAGCAGGAAAATGATGAATTATGAACATAAAAATAGACTAAATATTTATTAAGTTTTAAAAAATATATGTATAGATACTTATTTATTTAAAAAAAAATTATTGGTTTATTCCATGTACACACTAAAAAGAGGAGACCAATGAAAAAATAAATAATACTATAAAATACGAAACGTGACAAAAACTTCCAAGAATCAATACTTCTTTTAAATTACGTTTCCAACTCTTATAGCCTTCTGAAGCGGCTGAACTTAGAGAAGTTTAAGAAGAAATCCTCCACAGCCTTTCTAAGCCGGTTGGGGTTTACAACTTTGTGGTGGTTGGGTGATTACTTGCTTTATTTAAGCCGGAATATTCATTCCAAATTTTCTCCTAAGCCAGCGAAATTTTTTAGCTCTTTATCAAGATTTGTTTATCACTTATAATTTTTCGACTATATTAGCTGGCAAGCCAACGTTTATTTTTCATCTACATTATGAAGGTATAAGCTTTCTTATTTAATAAAACACAATTGATGGCCATTAGTTAGTGAAAAAAATATTGGACTGAAAAGGATATATTAAGAATTTAGAATGAAAAACTAAAAATAACAAAAGTCACTAACATCAGACAAACAATAAAATATATAAATAGGATTCTTCGAACCAATGTCTTTAAGCTAAAATAAGTTAAACAGACTAACTTTTTTCACAGAAAATAGTTTTATTATAAAAATAATTGGATACTATTTCATAAATAATAATTATTATCGAATAAATTCAATAACATTTAAAAAATCAATTCATGGGAAGAAAATTTTCTCCCCTGGAAAATTCAGTAGCAAAAAAGGCTAAACATATTATTTATTTACATATCCCACTTGAAAAACCATATCCCATTAACAAATAGATTGCAGCAGAAATAACCCGTATTTTGAGGTTTATCAACTTCCTATAATACAAAATAACATAATAAAGGACATTAAGTTTTTTCAATACCACATTATTGAACGTAATATAGAAATTAAACAATAATTTTGAATGATAAAAGTAGCTAAATAAACAATAAATTTACACGAACAAATATTTAAATGAACAATATCAACATTACTACAGAGATTTGGTTTGTTAATCAATTTATTATAAGAATGAATATTTTTTAGTAATGGATTTTCAAAAAATATTAATGTTTTCTTAAAGCGTATTGCAGTTTGACAAGAATATATATTAACCTCTCAGAGCAGATTCTTTAATAAGACTTAAAATAAATAATGAAGACGAGTGAAAAAAAATTAAATGTTAAAATATTTATGTAATACAACCTGTTAAAAAAAAAAAAATT
>NW_027109805.1:336118-363436 GCF_000696795.3 Halyomorpha halys
ATATCTAATAAAATATATTTTTACAAGGGGCAATAATGAAATATGCACTTGGTAACAACATAATATAGAGCTATAGAGCTCAGAAGCCCAGGAGTTTCTCAGAACCCAGCTTCATATAAGTGAGAAAGCTGGTTTCCAAGTTCACCAGAGTGTGAATGCAATGCATGAGCTATGGTTGCAATGAGGACTGCGCGAAACATTTTTCTAGTAATTGAATAGTAAATAATTTTTTTTCTATAAATTGACATCTCTATTTAAACAAAAAAATACAAGTTAATGTAATATAAAATAATGACATGAAAGATTTGTGAAAAAAACCTACCCATTGATAGCATTTCAAGTTTAGAAGGTATCGTTTAGGTGTCTAGAAGGATTATCAGGAAGATATGTGGAAGCAAGGTTAAAAACCAGTAAGTTTAGGTAGATAGGGAGTTGATCATGGAAGGGTTAGAAACCTGTTTCGTGCTAGTATATAAGTTAAAATATTTTCTTCTAAACCAAAAAATACTTTCATTATAAAAGCTTGTCATACATATCAATAAAAGGATAATTAAAATATAATTGACTCTAGTTTTAAATCAGATGGACGGACGTACACGAGCTTAAAACCAAATGAAAGATTATAAATATATTTACAAAAGAAAGATTTCTTATCTTTTATACATGGTATGAATGAATGAAAATCAATTTTTCTGAGACACTTGGAGAGTTCTAGTAGCTTTTGTCTGGCTATATAAACTTTTAAACATAATTAAATGGATCTATCAAAATTAAATAAAATAAAATATGAACAAAAATACATTTTATGTATGCTTATAATGTTTTCTATTATTTACAAGTTCACGGAAGTTTGATAGTCCAGGAGATAGATATATATTTGATGTTCGATGAGGAGATGAAGGAATATAAGATAAGGAGGAAGCTTTACAGATGGATATGAGTAAGGAGTTCCTTCCCAAATGAGGTAGCTCGAACAGCAAAGGATGTTTCAAAGGAGGCAGTTCTGTAGGTAGGGATATAGAGATCGGTAGGTTGGGATCTTGTGTTTAATAGGTGGATGGATAAACCAAGGGTAAAAAGGTCAATGTGACAAAATATGAATATAAATGTGCCAAGGAGGTATGGACTGTGGATACTGGGATAGAACTTTGCTTAGAATAGTAATGTGGGAAATGGGAACGTCTAGGAATACCAGAAATGAATCTTGTAAAGCAGTTTATTAATCTTTTTAGTCTCTTTTCTTGTTCGATGGAGAGTCCATACACTAGGCATCCGTAGTCGAAATGTGGAAGAATAAGGGAGGATACTAAAAGGTGATGAGTACTTCGAAGAAATACAACGGGATCTTAGGAACTGATTAATGAATGAGATGGTTTTTCGACTTATTTGCGAAATGTGCTGATCAAAGGTCAATATTTAGACAGTTTTCTGGTCAAGATAAGAAAACTATACGTACTATTTTATTTGATCCACCAGACCTGTAGCATATGTATCTAATTTGTCACTACTGCAAGGAAAAATACAGTAGTGATAAATTGTTGAAAAAAATCAACATCTAAACCGTCATTCCACCAGAAAATTCTTTATTTTATCAAACAACTTTATGTCTAACATATTCTTAGGCCTTTTTTTGGTTGTATCAGAAATATCTCAGAATCACGTTCCACCGCCAGATTTTTACAGTTAAGGGTAACCACTTTAGGCTAGGCGGACCCCAGAGGCTCCAGCACCCACAGGGCTGACTCAACGGCTACAGGTAACTGATAATAATTATCTTCCACAACCGGATTCGAATCTTAGTCCTCGGAAGTATTGTCCATTGCCTTACCACTGGAGCTATCCACGCCCACATAATAACCCGTTCACTAATAATAAAAAATTTAATGCTCATGAATTTCATTTCATCTTGAATCCAACCTCAAATGTAATTAAACATATCATGAATGAATTAACTAGATTTACAACCCCCCCCCCGGCATCTATGTAATTCCCTTTGGAATTATATATTCCGAGCCAAGAGCGACTCGAGGCATTACGGCATCTTAAGTGGCAGTTTCTGTGTAGCGAGAGCAGGGAGATAAGGACTGAGCAAAGGCAGGAGTAGATTTATCTAATGCCATCCACAGGCCAAACACCCAGGTTCACTTCATTACCCTAACTGAATAAATAATAAGATTCCCTCTACAGGAGGTTTGTTTCTATTCGAACGTTTAAACCAGTAGGTTTCTGTAACTGTTTTAGCTATAAATTATGTCTTTTTATTATAGAGTAGTTCCATATCAATCTCATCACCTCAGAATGTTTTAATAAACCATTCTTTTGACAGTTTCATATATTTAACACTTTTGTTTTCATAATATTAGCAGTGTTTAAATAATGAACATTAATGATTAGTTTAAATTATGAGAGTGGAGCCATAGTTTTTACTTTCACTCACCAATATACAGAATAAAAGTGATCTTCAATATCAGGTAGGTTTTATGGTTATTAAAATAGTTAAGCAGGGCTAAAATAAAAAAATCTCCTATCTAGGTATCTCTAATTTATTTTTTAATTTTAAATAATCGACTCTTTTTACATTTTAACAAATTAATAAAAAGTGTATAAATAATAAAGAATTTAACAATTAACATATAATAAGTACTTAAAGCATTTGATAAACTTTGTAGTCGCGGAAGAAGCAAAGTTGATATTAACTATTCGTACCTCAAGAAGCTTAAAGTACGATTTTTTATAAAATGTTTACAATTATCTCCTTATGAGGCGGTAAATGATGCGCGCACCACACTAACAATTTTTTTTTTTTATATAAACCCATTTTTATCACACATTTATATTTTATCTGTGCATCTATATATACAACAATATAAACTATTCAAGGAATAAATTTTAAAACTTGTGTTTTTTTTTTTTAAATTCAATTTTGTTCTGATAAATCTTTCTTATCGTAACATTAAAAATAAAGAATTGATCACTGTAAATTAAAAGCTACAAGAGAAATTATTATAAGTAGTTTCCGTATACTGCATATGTCCAATAACCTTCTAAGAAATATTCTAAAAAATTTTAATTACTAAAAAAAGAGTTAATAATAACTAGAAAACTATACAACTCCTGGAATTTAATTAAATGAAAACCACTATTTTAAAAAATATTTAAGTTATTATATAAAATAACAAATATCATCAGAAAAGAAGCAGTATTAGTAAATATGGAAATCCGTTATATCTTTAACTTATTGAAGAACAACAATGTCTATGAAGCCGAAATCATAAAGGGTACTGAATTTCCACAGCTCTATGTTTTTTTGATGTTATACTGATTGAAAATTTTTTTGAAGCTTCTTTAACTTCAACAATAGCAAAAATTAATAATAAATTAAAGGTTAAATAAATAAATATTGCGATGTTAGTGCAAAGAGGAAGACGGGGAGAGAGGATATGATTAAAAATTGTTTAATCACTAGAGGAGCCTTGACCAGACTCATGGTCCCGACTAAACTAGTTTATATCTATTATATTATTAGTTATAATTATATTCAACATTAAGTTAGAATAAAAGTTAAAACAACTAAAATAATATTACTCCTTAAAAATACCATTATGAGGTCTTAAATAACATATTTTAATAACATAACTCATTAAATATCGTGATTAAAAATCATAGTTATCATTGCTTACACAGTACTTCGACTATAGTATTAAGAAAACTAATATTTAATAATTAACGACTTAATCACTTAAGTTGCATGCCGATAAAACAACACAATTTTCTCATTAAATACGGTGTATTCGCAGAGCATTTCACCGTGAAATAATGTAATTTTATGGCAACCATATTACCGCTCGTAAACACTCCTGATATACGAGTTTAATATGAACTTTAATATCAGTATGCAGCAAGGTTATTGGGATCGGTGACCGCCTCACGAGGAGCTAATACCTTGTCCTGTACTAAGTCTCGAAGTATGAATCGGAAGTCGTAAAAAGGTGCCGTAATAACCGAAGGTCTCGAAGCAAGAATATAGTGTGAATTTTACAGTAGTGCAGTTTCGAAAATTATGTTATTCTCATTTAATGTTCCTAAATGAACTAAATATATTACATGTAATTAAATTGGAATTCTGGTACTAGACAAAATAGCACAATAACTAAGCTTATATAGAAACAAAGGAGCATTCTGAACGAAATACTAATTGTCTTCAATCAAAGTTGTGGCAAAAATATGGTAATTAGACAGAGTAATATTTAATGGCTAGAGGTCAAAAATCATTTAATTTAATTTCTTAATTGGCAAAAAACTGGCCAAATGCATTACAATGTCAATTAACTGTACAATATTAAGGAAAACAAGAAAATCCTCTAATGAAACTGAAGAACATTCCAAACAAACTTCTTCCAATTTATCTCCTAATTTTCGGGAATTCAATGAAATATTAGAAGCTATTTAAGAAAGAATGTTTAGAAGTTAAACACGTTCCAAAGCTTGCTTTTGAGAGTTACATCTGAGTTGTTTTATTTTTTTAGTTTTAGCTCAGATGTAAGCAAGTTTTCTCAGACCTTTTCACCACTTCAACTTGAGGGTCTGCAACACTCATGCTGCATCAGTAAAGAACACAATTTTTGAGTTTTCAGGTATCTTTAGTGTCCTAAGAATTTATTACTTTTTATATTTATTACTTTTATTTTATTGTATTTATTTCATTGTATGGGTGTGTTCATATCCTTGCATTGGTATAGTATATTATAGTATTGTAGTATATTATTTATATTTTGTTGGATAAAATTTGCAAAAAAAAAAAAATAAAACACATAAAAATAAAAGAATATAAACATAAATGAATAGAATACTAAATAAATGCAAAATAATGAGTGATAGAATTTCTAATGCACAACTGGAATAATTAATAATGAAATTATAATAAATAGAAGTAGTAACAAATTATGGTAACATTAAAAGCTTCATTTCTAACAAACAGACGAAAAAAGAACAACAATATTAGAACGGTTTTTTTTTTTTTTTTTACAAAACCTCAGTGCAAAATATACTGATGTTTAATCTTGTACAAATGTTACTTAATTTTGACCCATAGGATACAGTAACAAATATTCACGGTCATTAATGTAATAAAACTACTTCAATTAATTAAAAAAAGGAAAACATGAGATGCATTGCAATAACAAATCGTGGGACAGATAAGAGAAGATAAATGGATAAATAATGAAATAAGATAGGATAATAAAATATAAATAATATTAATTGTATATAAATATTAGTTTACTACCTGTCAATACACAGTTATACAGCTTTATATGTATATTCTTAGATTTTTTTTTTTTTGTTAGAATCTTGTTCTTATTTAGTACTAATGTAACCTTACAAACAGTGGTGAAACGTTGGTTACTAATAAATTTTTTTTTCTATTATTTTGTGTTAACTAATTATAGATGGTCAATTAATAACTATCAATGCCTTAAACATAGCTAACTAAATAAATCTGAGTTAACTCAGATCCGAAACTAACCTCAGATCAAAATAGCTTCTAGAATTGGACATACCATCCAAAACAAAGGATACCATTATTTATACACGATAGATTCTATTTTCAATAATTAAATTACTTAAGGTTTCACAGCAGTAACGTGTCTCAGTTTAAATAGAAATATATATTATACTAATTTATTATTAATATATACAATATTAATAATAAATTAGTATAGAAATGTAGTGAATAAATAAGGACGATGACAGGTATTGAATATAGAGTTATTAATGCGAGGACAGACCATCATTCCTGCCCCACCATCAGGCTAATAGGACCAGGTCGAAAACCCTTGACGGAGAAAGCTTCCATTCAGCTACTGTATAACTTGAAGGGGGATTTTTTTTATTCGACACTTCAGCGGAGGGAATTTGGATCCTTTTGGTTTTGAAAATATTTAAGCAACGTTCCGATAAATAAAAATATAACAGCAAACAAAAAAAAAATATTACCAAATTATTGAATAAGAAAATACGGAGAAGTGACTTGAAACTTTTCACATCAAAATATTATATAACTTATTCATAAATATTATAACCATCTCATTAAAAAAAAAAATTGTAGACTAAAGAAGGAAGAATTGTAAAAAAAAACAATAAACAGGTAAATTAATATAAACATAGTATTTAAAAGATAATTTTAATTTTAAATTTACTACAACCGATATTCATGAAAATTGATACTCTATAAATTTGATTACCAAAGAAGTCATGCATTAAAACGATAATTAAATATCTAATTTATTGTAAAATGAAGATTTCTGACTTAATTTTTTTATTTAAATATTCTTATAAAATGAATAATCCAAGGGGAACAGGGCTGAATATTCAGAACCTCACATCAGCCTCTATGCTCCTTTTTCTTTCTTTATTTTTTTTTTTGCCCCCTGCTTGATCGCTTTTGACATACGTGAGGGAGGAGGATTATCTGGAGGTAACCAGCATATTCTAACCATGGTGAGAGAATCAAGTTTTCATTACATGAGGCTGCGAAGAAATAAAAGTCAACACACTCTAACTGGATTCAAACCGATGCTACAGCAGTCTTGAGGTTGTGAAAGTGAGGCCTCGACTCCCCCGGCTACTAATGGGCCAGCCCGAATTCTATCAGGCACTAGACATTACTGCTACGTCCATTTCTAACTCCCCTTGCCGGATCAGTATTATACCGTTTTTGCTTAGTGTACTATTGACTATCCTCTGTAGAACTTTTTGAACCTGGACCTTATTCAAGACTACAGCATCTCTTACTGAGGCTGTAATGAGTTCCTAAGATTTAAACCTCATGTATAGTTCACTCCCATCACAAAAACAACTCCTTCTTTTGCTCTTCCCCTCACTTTAATACCTGGTTACCATAAATTACATTAATTAGCCAATATTAGACGACTACTTTCTCTTTTTCTTATTTTACAGAACAGAATACTATTAAGTGAATCTTATCTTATGATTTCAGCTATCAACTACAGCTACAAGCTCCTTGTTCTTACTTTATCCGTAACGGTTTGACAGTCCGCATCCGAGGCTGCATCAGCTGCTTTTAATTAATTATAGTGTTTGGAACAGCGATGAAAGCACCTTGTCAAGTGACAATGTATACCCACCTGAGATCAGAATCCAAGGTCGCTAGAAATATAATCTCCACTAAGGGTGAGTAGTAATCGAAGTTCATCACTTCTGCTCATTCTTTACCTAAACCTATCTTACTGATATTAATGTTACTGCTTCCACATACCAAAGATATTTATCGACCTCCCGGTATAGATCAACCTAGTAGGATTAAAATACCAAAAGATTGTATCGATACTATTTTCGTTCATAGCAAGAAATGGAACTCTATTATTTTTGAAGCTGTCTTAATGCTTCTTTAATCAAAACATTAAGAAGGTAAATACTTGAAAATTACCATAGGTTATCAATATTTAAATCATCAGGATAGCAATTACAAATACTTTATTGCTTCAACAACAAACGCTATTGAATTATTAAAACAGAAAGAGCTCTAAAATTTAGGAAAAAATATAGATAAAATGGAGTCCAGCAAGGAACATTTCAACAACAGATGCCAATTAATCCTTGGAAAGAAAAAAAGAAAAGAATGCATATAACGAACAAAACGGTCGGAAAGTACTTGGGAAAAAGTAAATTAGAAAAGTTAAACAGTTTGGAGGAGGGTTCGATGCTTCCAATTCCCGCTGCCAGGGGTGAATTAATGGTACTTATGGTGAACCACCCTAACCATAGGCATCCTACTTCTCTTCCACATAAGTCAACAGTGGGTAACAAAGCTCTCTGCCGGCGGTCCTATTCGACAATTACTTTTGTTAACCTACGTTATTACAATATTTTATTGTATTATATGACAGAATTGTAAATTATCTCATAACAACACTCATAAATAAATCAGAAATAACAGTAGCAATACCCTTCACGATTAATTAAATTAAATCTGTATAGCTACAAACCATGGAGGTTCAGGGGCTCACTACTTTGTATGGGAGTACTATTACTAAACAGGTTGTGCAAGGAGGTGATTCGGTCTGAATCACGCTCGACCGCCAGAGTTTTACCCAATTTAGGAGGCTGGGCCCCAGGAGGGCTTTAGAACCCACAAGAGTTGACTCACGGTTACAGTGTAACAGAAAACAATTTTCTACCCAGCCGGATTCGAACTCGTGTCCTTGGAGTTAGTAGCCACAGGCCTTATCCTGCGGCTACCCCCCCCCCCTTAGCTTTCACGATAGTACATAGAATTTTATGAATACATCTTTTAGGTTCGTTAAATATACTGTTACTTCAAGCTATCTAATGCATTATAATGAGATCATCAAGCTTTAAGTTGTTTTGTTTAGGGCACCGTAAACAAGATCATCTGAATGCTTATGCATTCAAGACCTTTAAATGCTTTTTATAATATCAAAGAATGAACGTTGAGTATAAAAGCAAAATATAACTATAAAAACAGGAGTACAGAATGGGGTCATAATCAAACTTAAATAGTAGCAGTACTAAAACACTTAATGTGCTTCATTTTCTTTTAAATAACTTTATTCATTTTTAGTCGTAAAATACTTTATAAATACTTTAGCAATAATATTAAAGTAAAAAATAATCACTTCAATATAATACATGTAACAAAAAATCTTATGTTGGATATTGTTTTTCGTATTGCTTAAATAAATTCACAGTAAGACGATTAATTGATCAAGTATGATTTTGGGATTAGCTATTGGTTACGGGTTATTGGTTATTAATGGTATAGTCCATCCAAGATAAGATTGCCTGTAGGAGAACTCGTTCCCCCTCCACCTTAGCTCTTTCTCCCCTCCACACAATAACAACCCCCTCCTATCAGTAACAAATTAAAAGGTAGTCCGAAACTTGGTAACAACCAACCATTTCGGGATTAGATAGGTACTTGGTACACATTTATCTCCCTATTCTTGGTCTTACTAATACAGGAGGTTACTGGTTTCTTTAGGTTATCTTTGACTGGGACTGTTTCTTATTCTCATTTTACTTCGTGAACAGCTTTGACAACCCTGTTCTGAATTGCATTGTAGGAACACAGTATCTGCCAAAAGTCATTTCTGAGATTTAATAACCACTATGTTCAGAAAAAAAATGCCTCTTTTAAAGTTTAAATTTGTTGTTTAACTGTTTAAAACTTAATTTTAATGTTTTAAAATGCAGTATATTTGGTCCTAGAATGGGATTAACATATGACAAATTCAGTTATTTATGGCTTTTTATAACAGAGAAAACATGAATCGGACCATTCTCAGCCTCTGGCCTCTGTTTTCATGAATTTAAATAAGTTCAAAAATTCGTTTTTGGTTTGAGAGTGAATAGTTTTCCCTCTACCCAGTTTACTTGACATGGAAAACTTGTGGCCTTGCGATATTAATGAAAAAAGTTTTGAAAAATAATACGAGCAATTTCTATTTGTAAAGTTGCAGAAGTAGGTCAAGGAGGGGAAAGGTTAGGTTAGGAAAGGTAGTCCAGGCAACTGAGTAGGTCTGTTTTAACAATTACTGCTTGCTATACAAAACATTCGCAGTCCAGGATTTGAGAGGGAAACCACGTAGTACGCATGATCTGTCATAAGTGGTTGTTTGAACAGATCTAGTGGAGAGAAGGGTGGGAGGTTGGCGGGAGAACGTTTGCTACTGCTCATCTCCCGCTACCTTTACTCACAGGCAAACTCATCTTGGTTGCACTATACTGGAATTTATTAATTGCTTAAAAGAAAAAAAAAACATCCAACGTGTTTGTAATACACATTTTTTTAAAGAATTACTGGAATATTTTTTTCCTCTAAAAACTATGAATATGTTTAGACAAATATCTTGACAACTACTGTTAGAAAGAAAAATATTGTAAATTACTTTATAGTGCATTTGACGAGCTTTCAGTTGAGTCCTACATAACTCTTTATGTTTAATTGAGTCGGAGATACTAGTCGACCAATTCTGTCATCGGTACAATATTACAGATGTTAATATCCAACGTAATAAACACATTAAAATAAATCTAAAAATCCAGTTCAAAAAATATTCCACTGATATTGTAGTATGGACCAAAAAAATTAATTAATGGCGATGCGATTTATTTTGAAAAAATGAAAGTAGGTAAGGTTAGAGATTACTACTGTGAAAGACACCTTCGTCCCCGATGATCTCAAATCCTGAGGCAGAACCTGGGTACCCTGGATAAAGCTATTCTTGGTTCTACGGTGTCGTGACAATGGCGATTTTTTATCCAGTTCAGTAACTGAAGAAAGAGTCCGGCACCCAAGGCCAAGATCCACATCGTGTATATAAAAGCCATTCTGGTGTTGTTATCGAAAGTGAGAATGAAGAAAATAATTATAATGCAGTGATTTGTGGTAAATATAATGTGATGTAAAATGTGAATAAATTAACAGCTGATATACACAACAAAAGAATAACCTGGTTTTTCATAAAACCAACCCAACTTCACAACGCAATAAACTAAAACCATTTCTATACTTAACCAATCTTATTATTATTTATTACGTGGGACGAGGTAACAACATAAAATATAATATTTAATTATTCCACTTCGTTTCAGTAAAATTGAGGGTACACATTTATTAAACTACAGCATATTCGCAAACCCATGGATGGATTATACAGTTTTTGGATGATTCTCTGGAACAGGTTTGTTGTGACGGACCCTTCGACCGGTCTTTGGAAACAAACCAACCCCAGGCGGCAACCAGAATTGTAGCTGCTTACTAACCAAGGTGAGAATTATTGAGATTCATATCTCGAGAACACGGAGAAATAAGTAGTAACTCCACAACACTCCGAACCGGGCGCTCTTGAACATACACTCCAACCTGCATAGCTATCACGTCCTTTTTCTTGTCGATTTACTTCATCAGTTTACTTTTATATTAACATAAAATAAATATAAACATATCAACTAGTATTCAATAAAGGTAACAGAACAAAAGTTTTTTTTTTCTTACACCAAAGAAAATAGACTATTAAGCCGTTTTCCCTTTTGCAGCCCGATATAATATTATATACACATAAATATATATCTTAAACAAAAGTTCTCATATATGTCCCATATAGAGGACAAGTCGGTAACTCTGTGACACGCGATGAAGGTGTTTTTGGATATCATGTTCTGTCACTAGGTGAAAACAAGCCACTCCCTAAACTCTGCTTAAATTGCCAGGGATTCGTTCATCCTTATTCAATAGGTTCTCCCACTTCTTACTTTCTGCTTGAACTTTGTGTTGCACTTGTCTTGCCCTTATAATAAGAACAAATAATGGCTTTTGCTATTCTATAAGAAAGTGATTGAACAGGCTAATTCTCTGCACTACCGAGCTTAGGTAACTTGTCAGCTTGTCCATTGACATGTATACAATCAAGAACTATAGTCCTTCCTCTTTTCGTCACAATAACAGTTATGACTTTAATTAACAACATGAAAGTTAAATATATAGGTTATTTAATACAATTTCTATATATTTTAATGATCAACCACCTACTGATTACTTCTCTGTTTCTATGAGTCGAATAGTAATATCATAAAGGCTAAAGACTTCATAATAAACAGCCTTACGCAAAAATAATTCAAACAAACAAACTCTTCAGCTGTATACAATAGTGTGAATTTTGGTTCATTTTAATTTTGGAACTACTTTTAACTGTCAAAATCATATGCAGTATAGGTTATGGTATTGCAACTGCATCCTTTCTTGTAACTGTAAGAACGCATGCTTCTTATGATTTTTGACAGTCAAAAGTAGTCGTTGGAACAAAGAAATAGATTTGAGGTGAGCGGTAGGAAAACATGGTACAAGATTTTTTATGAATTAAAGTTTTTGGCATCACCGGCTTTTTTAAGGACTAGTTGATGGACATGGTGACTCTTGGTTGAAGACAAAATATTTTAGTTAACAAACATTTTAATTACTGTAAAAGTTATAATAATATTATATATTAGTTATAATATTAATTACTATGTCTTAGGAACGAACATCTCATTTGTACGTTAAATAACTGAAAGCCGTCTTTCCTCTTCCCTTTTCTGTCCTTCCCCATCGAAAAGGGAGTTGAATCGCCGCTTAATAAGTTCAACAGCTGTAAACAATCTGAAGGCTGGAGCGATAGCACTGGCCGCTGTACTATTTGCTAACTGGTCCATGAATTCCAATATTATCCCCTTATCTCATGCATGCCAAGCAATAACTGAATTATGTCCAGCGGGCTCACCATTGTGTTCACGAGTCCCTCCAATTCTCTCAGCAGCAATAATCCGCCATTGTCATCAGGTAATAAACCATTAACCCTATCTCTCTTGGCATAAACCTTCTTGGAAAGGCATTAGAAGGAAAATTTATCGTCTCCGAGAAGATTTTGAAAAATGATATAAACTGCTAAAATCGATAGCTTTTGTAATTGTAACAGGCATACTGGAAACACTGTATAACCTCAGCAGTTAAAGCGCTTTTGTAGTTTAGAACAAATGGACCCGATAATTTAGGGAACAAATTCCAATTTTCTTGCAGTTGATCCCAGGTAATATCGAAATGAAATGAAAAATAATAAATTACTATTCTGGGACCAAGTCCCATCAGAACAATTTTTAAGCTGAACAATATATTGACCAAAAACAGTGTGACTGCACTTAGTTACGACTTACCATAATTTCATCATTAATAATTTTTCAGTAATATAAATAAAATAGTTTCAATATTTACCAATAATTATGCCTATGTTCAATAAAACATTTGTTCAGTTAGGAGAAGTAATAAAGGTGGTTGAACAGAAGAGATTTAAACGAGAAAATGTCGTATGGTAGAGGAAATAGAGTTCCAGTGGGAATAGCTCAGGTAAAGAGGAATTGGCATTCAGTAAGGTGGATATTAGGAAGTCAGATGGGCGGATATTGAAGATGGTAATGAGATATAGCATCACACCACTATGACATTTACTACCGGGGCAGTACTATTGTACAATAAGGATTTGCTCGACAGTAGATAGTACTTTAGCTTTGCCCCCTCCTACCCAGCATTGCGGAAGGAACATGGTACATGAATGCGCCACTTGTATTCAAAATCTTTTAATTTACACATTTAGTTCATATTGAAAATTCTTTATTGGGAAGAAATAATTCTGTAATGCTCTTCTGTGGGTATGTTCGATACCCGTTAATGCTGCATCGTATTTAGATTTGTCATTTCGAAAGTCAAATAGGCAATCACACTTTTTGAATTTGGATGAGCTTTAACTTAAATCGACAATATTTTTTAATTTTATTTTTGTAGTATATTAGTATCCGATTTGTTCCAGCAACCACTTCTGATTGTACCGAGCATGTGCAGTACAGGTTTACCCTTCCAAAACCAATACTGCGGATGCTCTGTGCAGTTCCGGACAGTCACATTTGAGTAGTAGTCACCAAGTGGTAATAGGTACAGACCTATTATGATGCATATAAAAGGAATCGATTGTTGGCAATCGATGCAGATGGATCAGTATGATATCACAGGTTAACCTTACTCAGCGAAATTAAGTCATTGCTGTGGACTTGCTGTTGAACTTTAAAATTATGAGTTTGTTTTGTTGAACCTGTCTTTTCAACTTGCATTATTCAATGTTCAGGCACTAGAAATTTCTTATCAGTCGCGAATTAATCAAGTTAATTTTTTTTTTTTTAAGAATTAAGTATATGTTACTTAATATTTAAAGTAGAGCATCTTTGAAGGTTATTTACTTTATTTCTATATAATAACTACAAACTAACTTGTAATCACAATGACTACTTTGTGATGAAAGTTTATTTCAAACACAGTTCGCATTCATTTAAAAAAAAAAAAAAAAAAGAAGAAGAAGAATATATTAAGAAAAAGGTTTAACCTCTGAAATTCTTTCTTGGATGATAAATGCTGTCTATTGGGTCCTTTGAAATTTGGAACTAATGAATTTGGATTTATTTTACTAGAAAATAATATATATAATATTATCAATATTCCCCGACGCTGTAAGATTTTAGGTTAATTCAACCTATTCGCTTTCGCTGAAATATATTACCCATATGGCTAATCTGCCATATGTCGACGAAAACCTACAACACACTTAACCTGACGCGGTAAGCAAATTCATGTAGTTTAGGCAAGTAGCATGAAGTATGAAACATTCAGAAAAAGAAGGAAATGGTCCAATAAAATTCTTTAACACAAAAATGACCTTCCTCGTGTCTCAATTTTGGTCCATACTGACCCAGATTTTCTACTCTGCTCTTTTGATGTTGGTGTTCATCGGGTTGGCTTACGTCTCGGCTGTGGGTGACAGGTCGGGTGTTGTCACCGAGGACGAACTCACAAACTGGGGAAACATGAAACAGGAGAAGGCGAAAGAAGGGACGAGGGTTATCGGCGACCATCCATTGGAGAAGGAGAGGGTATCGGAACAAATAATATATCACCAGAACTGCTTCCAGGTAATGGTTTTAAAGGAAATCTTTGTGAAAGCGATCATTCGCTTTAGATTTGGAATTCATTAAAGACTAAGATTCTGGGGTCAACCTAAATACAAGATTATATTATAGTTAAATTAAATTAAGAACGTTACGAAAATAAATAATAATTTTGATTTATCGATAAGTTATAAAAAAAATCCTTTGTCCGCAGCCTCCCATTACATAGTTAGGCATCACCTCTTTGGGAATGGAATGTTTCTTTCACTAAATTAACAGCAGATTGTCTATTTATAACAATAAATGCAAAGCGCAGATATTATAGCATTGTTCGGGATTGAACGTAGAGTCTCTTATATCCTAGAAATCTGTTAGTGCAATTAACCATCAACTATAATACAATAGTTTGTTTATGTAGATTTAATGTTCTTGTAAACTCATAAACGCCAGGACTTCCAAGGGGGGAAGGGGAAGGAAGGCACTTTCTACCCCCTTAATATTTTATAACGGGTGGGAGGAAGAATGTCTTTGGCCTCCCGAATATTTTATAATCATTTACTTAAAAATAACTCAGAAAAAAGTTTAATAAAGGGTACAAGTAAAAATGAGACCTCATTTGTACGAAAACGATCAAATTTAATAAATAACGGGAAATGTTTCATATAAGTGAATTAATATAATCTTTCCCTCAGTGTGTTGTAAAATTATAGATACATTTTGTATATAAGTAATAAAATGTATTTTACTGTCATTGTACTGTAATGTAGCAGATTTCGCCACTTCACAATACACATATTTTTACCATATCAATTTATCAAATCCTAGGATGATAGATATGTTTTTACAACGTTTCACCAACATTGAATATAAATGTGTCCCTAAACATTATCACAGACAGACGTGCACACTGTATTTACCTACCTATAGTTTAAAATTACTTTTGGGTGTATGTTCGATGGGTGAATTCTGGCTCCCATATTATCGCATTAAGAACTTTTTAAGTTTCAATCATAAACTTCTACAATTATTATAAGTTAAACCTTTTTTCAGGATCACAGTACTCCAACTTCAGGATCAGACAATGAATAAATGAAGAATTTTAACAGTTTTAAAAATGAGGTTACCAATGTAACGGAGATATGCTTGAAAAAGCACTTGCTAGCAAATAAAACAGAAAATTATAAAACCACTTCAGTTTTTTTTTTAAATTATTAATTTTTGTTTGTTTTGCACATACACTACTAATGAAATGAAATAGCCTTTTTTTATGCAATGAATTAAAATCATCACAAAATATAATATAAACATTTAAAAGAAGATAGAGAGAAAAAATAAAATATATTTTATTTGTATATAATAGTTGACAAAACATTAACTTCAATTCACTATCTGTCCATCTTTCTGTATCCTTTCCTGCATAGGCCTTCCCTTTGGACAGTAATAGTCAGCACTTACCGGGGTGACCAGCCCTATTGGGAGGCGAGTTCATTCCATTTCTTCTTCCAGTCATTCCTGTCTCTAGCAGCTCTCCACCGGAGGAGTCTTGCCATCCTCTTGAACATCGCTCCATCTTTTCTTTTGACTTCGTCTTCTTCTTTGAAGGTCGTATGGAGTCCTTTCTGTGGCAATTTTTGACCATCTGTCATCTTCGCATCGAAGGAGGTGCCCTGCCCATTTCCAATTGCTCAATCTTGTCATCTTCAGTGTGTCAGTTAGTCCTGTTTCTTTCTGGATCAAAGCATTTTTCATTTGATCTCTTTTCCTCACATTCACAATGCTTCTTCCAATATTATTTTGGCTGTAATTTTCTCTCCTGAGCTCTAGTCAGTGACCACGCTTGGCATCCAGAAGTGACCACTGGGCTAATGCAACTATAGAAGACCTGCCTTTTAAAGTCAATACTTGTTTTTCTCTTCATTATATGCCTAAGGACCAAAACGTTTTCCAGCCGAGTGCTAACCTCCTCTGGAACTCCTTTGCTCCTCTATCCGTGAATGATATTAACTGACCCAGATAAATCTACTCTTCAATATATGCCAAGTTATGCTTGTTAATTTCACATTCCTCTTTACGCCATTTGTCATAAGTTTCGTCTTCTGGTAATTCGGATAAAGACCGACCTCTTCACACAATGCCAAAAGCTGCTTCATCATTTCTCTTGGTTGTTCCACGCCATTTGCAAAGAGCACAATATCATCTGCAAAACGGAGGTTTCTCAGCCATTTTCCATTTATTTTGATGCCTACTTCTTCCTATCCAAGACTCCAGAACACCACCTCCATCACAAGAACAAACAAAATACTACACCTCTAATAATAAGTTTTAAGTGACTCTTCCCGTCCTTCCGTAGACAATATTTCTCAAGCCAATCCCTGTAATACATAATCAATAGCCATTGACTTCCCTTTGTACGTTTTGTCTCTACTATGTTACCACAAGATCTCAAACTTCTTACCTCTATGTTCTTTTTCACATATCTTCCTCATTTTAACATTTCTATATTGTTGCCTCCACTATTTTTTGGAATTACAACCCCGCTTAAAATCCGGCATACACATCCAGGTTTTAACCCACCAACAGCGCTGGGCAAAAAATAATAATTATATTTTAATTGTAATTATTTTGTCTCAAATACCTCAAGAAACCTTAAATATTGTGGACCACAATAACTATTATAGATACAACTGCAAAATGTAGTGAACCTCTTCATTCACACAGGAAATCTTCAGGTTTTAATGAAATTTTCAGGGATTTTATTGGATCACTAATTTATTTTACGCATGCGCGTAAAAATATCTTCCTCAGCCCTCCTACGTTTCGAGTTCCCTAAATTAGGGAGAATATTGGGAATTATAGAATAAGTTGTATACTATATGCAGATTTCATCAACTTTCACAAGCCCATAAAAAAAAAATATATATAAAAAAATAAGAACTCCGTATACACCTATAATTCAAACATGGCTCATTCCGGAAATATTATTCTTCTCAAACGATAAATCATCAACTTTAAAGTAAAGGTTTTACAAGTCAGCAGATATTCCACGAGAAGCGGAATTTTCTAAATAATGAAATTTTGACAAAAGAAAAAAGGATAACAAAAAAGATCACATCATAAATGACTTCTATACAGTCAGATATTTTCATATAACAAATTTAAATTTTGATTGTTTTAATGATTTTTATTGCTTTCTTCTTTTTATAAATTTTTAATATTTTTTTTAGCAGCGGATACATTGCATTGCCATTTCACGATTGTTTGTTTTTTCTCTATAAATTATTGAATATTTATATACATAAATATAGGTCCCTAGGATCAATTTTTTTTAATGCACTGTATATATTGTTATTCTTGTGGTACTGTGTCCAAAAAAGAAGTTTTTCTCTGTTCTACTATTCGTGAACAGAACGAATTTCATATCTAACCTGTTATAGATATAGCACAACAAAAAGTTCATTATTTTGAATGTTTTAATTAAAATTATAAATATATCGTTTTTAATAAAGCTCGACAAAGTAAACTGCTTAATAAGGAACACCCGTTGCTATATATTTATTGCCCATATACGTATAGGTGCAAAACAAAGAGATGATTGTAGATACCTGGCCCACCAATATATCAGCCATATAGGGCCACGCTAGTTTTTGAGCAAGGTATTAAGTCCTGACTTCCCTAATTACCATCTACACCTGTGGCTGAATTATTGCAGCTACCGGGATGTTTTTTGCAAGGGTCCCACGACTCCAATGGGATTATTACGGCTTTTACGGTCTTATCTTAATGTTTCTAAACGATAGGATTCCGCCCAATATTTCATTAAAAATTTTCATATTTTCCACATTACCATGCTTAATAGCCGAAGAAAATTAATTCTGAAAATTAATAGTATTACTAAAATTAAATTCAAGCTTCTCCACCATAAACATGAAATTACGTCATGCTTGATTGGTGCTTTAGTTCAGGAATGCTAATTCATTTTTTATTATTTTTTTTTAATAAATCCTGAATGAGCTTATCAACGTGATAAATAAAAGAAAAATAGTATGAACATTTTGTTTATGTTTATGACAAGCTCAGTGCATAACGAGCTATGGGACGATGGTAGAAAACAAAAAGCTGCTGAAAAGTCTTCTCTCGTTTAAGATAAAAAAAAAAATGTTTACAAAAAAAAAAAACACTTTATAAGGATTAAAAAAAGAAAGAAAATCTTCCTATTAAAATTAAATCTTTACGGCCTAAAGATTTTAAGTCATGTTACAACTAATTTTATAAAATAGCATTGTGGACTCTTCTTCAGGAAAATATATACAGGCATACAATGAAAAATAAGGCTGAGATGTCTGTTAATTAAATAAATGAATATCAACAATTAAACAAATACAACAAAGATATGAAAGTACGATTACTGCGATCTCACGAATATCTTAAATAATTCATAAGACTGGAATTATTCTCATAATGCAAACGCATACAACAGAGGCATAATACGAATTAGGAGGAAAATCCGGCGAGGTGTACACCGGGTAGGAAATGCAAATAGAAAACATGAATAAAGATGTCTTCTAAACAACGTGAACAGTAACTATCAAGGAAATGAGTTTTTCCGGTAGAGTTTTTAATTTTCATCCAGTCCCATGGGCGCTGCATTCAAGTCTCTAGGTCGAGCCCGATGGGAGTAAATTCAAGGAAACTATGAATAGTTATATAGCACAGATAGGTCAATATAAGGTTAGCTGAAAGAAATGTCTATGAATAATTAAACCATAAAACAATAACTTAATAACTTTAAAAACGTTAATTGAAGCCTTGTTAGGCCAAGACATCTAATATCCAAAAATATTTTTTTAATTAAAAATCTAAAGAGATGGAACAGATGGGCTTAATCATTCAGACAGCTCTAACTTTTTGCACTTGTTGATAATGATATTGATTGGTATATAAATTAATTTAATAATATAAAGATATTGATATGATAATGATATTGATTGGTATATAAACTAATTTAATGATATAAAGATATTGATATCATAATGATATTGATTGGTATATAAACTAATTTTATGTGGAAACTTGTTATCAAATTTATGGCTCTTAGATCACTTAACCCGCTAATTTGAATCATAAACAATTGAATACTTTTGCCATATGTTTACATCCACTTACATATATATAAAATATAGTATACTGAGGTGAAGTTTTACAATCGTGAAAAATATCGAATGCGAATTTTCGTTCAAAATATATTATTTCAGTCCGAATAACTAAGTCTTCCTGTGTGTAAACAGTCTAGCTCAAATGAAAGTTCTACGGAACAGAACAAGCATATTTAATGCGGTTATGTGCCTGTAATTTTATAGAAACTTTTCGATTCAATTTTTAAATATTGTTATTAAAAGTATATTATTTTTCATTCATAAACTTTTATAAGCAACTATTTTAAATTTTAAAACTTCAATTAATTCTAATTTAAGAATGCAAATTTTTAATTTAATCAGCTTATATTTAATACATACTTTTGTTAAAAAAATTCTTTTATTTAAACTGATGAATGCTAAAGTGATATAAGTCAAAACTAAATCATATAGCTAGTACAAGATCCTAACGAAAAAAGACAGTTATTTCACGTCAATTTTTGATGAATTTAATGAAAACTATGTATAATTACTGGTCCAAATTGGCGAGTCTGCCAGGTATAGGTAGGGACCTAAAAAATGGCGGTTTCAAACGTAAAAAAAAAAAAATAATCTTTCATTCGGAGCTCTATTATCTTTTAAACTACCGACAACACTAGAAAACCTAGAACAACATCATTTATACGTATATGTGAGTAAATGTCCTAAAATATAAACCCTAAAAGGTAAGTTCAATAGTTCCCGAGAACTCACTTATTTTTGCATACTTAAGTTGATTATTTTTAAAAAGCAATATCTCATCAAAAATGTACTGAAAAATCTGTAGTTAGTGAATTTATTTTGAGAAATCTATTTGTCCGGAACCATGGGACGTACAGATATCTGCTAGTATTCCAATTAAAGCTAGTTAAATGTACTACAAAGCAGTTCATAAAGTTTATAGTATCTTCGTAGGATTGGTATTTTGTATTATATTTGAGAAAATATATTCACAAAATGATAATTTCTAGTAGTTCTAACTTCTCTTAAGTTTTTTATTGTTGTTGGTAGTTTTAAAGATATAGAGCTCCGAATGAAAAATTAATTTTTTAAAAAGTTTTGAAACAGCCGCCATTTTTTATTCCCCCTACCTATACTTGGCAGACTCGTCAATTTTGACTAATATTTATACATATTTTTCATTAATGTAATCAGAAATTAGGGTGAAATAACTGCCTTTTTTCTCACTTGGGCTCTTGTACTATGCGTTTTAGAGAAAATGCTATAAAGTTTGGAGTAAAGAATGATATATTTTTTTTTAACTACTTAGTCACAAACATGTTCAACTATTTAAAGATAATATACTTTAACTATATTACACTAACTTTAACAATATACTACAAAGTATTTGAAGATAATATGCTTAGTGATTAAGTAGTATTTTTTTAAGAAAATGAAGTGTGGTCTCAACATAATAACTTACACCACAATTCCTCACAACGGAGGGAGCAATAGAGTGCAGGGAGGTGATTTGTACAATTCTCCAACAAGAATATATCAATTTATTCAAAAAACTCCTTCCTTGTTTATCTTAATTTTAATTTATTTACCACGGGGTAATTCACAAGAGTATTTTTACCTAATACCATATTATACTTGAAAATAACATGGTTTTACTAGAGTGCAATTTGTTATCTGAAGAACACTTAACAGTTAGTGTTTTTAATATTTCGTAGTACCAATAGTACTGGCAGCATTTTAGTTATAATATGCTTAAGGTATACAGTGGTAGTAAACAGCAGTTAACACTATAACGACAATTTCATTATTCCACTTGAAAGTAAGATAATTATATCAACAACAAATTGTTATTTACATCCCTCAAACAAAACAACTTTAATTACACGCTTCCGCTTTATTGTCGCCTTCTGTTCAACCTTTACCTTTGAACAGATAGGTGGTCCTGACTTGTTCTTTGTTCTTTGTTCTCATTTTATATCATTATTATTTTTTTATTTATAATTATTCTTTCAAGACGTTTATTTAATCTCTATTTTTTTTGTTCGTCTCCTGTACTTTTTAACTGTATATTTTACGTATTAAAAATTTTTACTCTTACCATTGTTACTTATTTTTTATTCAATTTTATTTTATATTGATACTATTTTACGTCTTCCTTCCTTTTATTTATATGTAATTTCTTATCACTTTATTTTTACATCATATTTATCCTAGCTTAAATTGCCTTATTGTATCTTATTGTTGTGATATTCTCAGTTTTTTTTTTTGTATCTTTTTAGCCCTGATGAAGCCCTGCAAAGTGGGGCGAAATGTCGGAAAATAAATAGTTGTAAACTATTTTTGTTTCTCTTTTGACTGCAACCCTGACCATCTTCTTATATATAAAAAAACAACTTTAAGTTTATTATTTATTTTATATTGTGAACAAATCTACCTAAACTAAATATTACCAGTGGATTGTAAGTAAAGTTTAGAATAATTTAAAAGATAACAAATTAGAAGTTACAAGAAAGATAAATCTTCGTAGCTTAAAGAGTGCTAAATGATAATGAGTTATTTGGGACGGTTCCAGCTCATTTGGACCCGTGCCTAATCCGGCAATCATAAGAATGTCCCTTTTAAAACAAAATCATCAAAAGTTTTTCAATATGAATCCTTAGGGACGTCGGAAAAATAAAAAAGGAAAGTTATCGGTTCATCATTTAAAAGGGTTCTATGTTTTAAATCTTAAATTCGGAAGAGGTATACGGTAAAGGGGTGCACTTAGGCCGGAAAACTGGACGAATTGAACTGGAGGGATTTCAAAGCGGATTAAGAACTTTTAAAGATCCAGTCACTTCCATCGAATTCGGCTGGGTTCAATTACTGAGATGGCAAACTTAAAAAACTTCTAAAGATCATAGGAAAGTTAAACAGCTTGTTAAATCAATGATCCTGTAAAATTTTATAGATATCATTGAAAAAAAAAGAGATAGGAAATCATTTTTATCATTAAATTATAAAAAAGGAAAATGGTCTAATTACAACTCAACTATAAAATTGTTTTTTTTTTTCCTGTCTTCAACGTGTGATACGGACTCAAAAAGTATTTACTATGAACCAAGAATGAAATTAATCACTATAAAATACTCCACACCTAAAAAAATATCGAAAGTAGGTTAGGCGACGTCTTCATATTTTTAAAATAATATGTAAAATGTTTTGATATTCAGATACCTGAATATCTCATTTTCAAGATACGGAGACAATTATTTCAATAATATCTGATCCCTATCGATAACATTTATTTCTAATAGAAGTTATAAAAAAATATTATTTATTTGTAAACTTCGTTGAAAAACTAAAATATCTGTGTATAGATATTTATAAAATTTTATTTACGAACTGCAACCCAGCCCTCCTATATGCAATATTTCCATCTGCATGCCGAGGATACTCCGGATTCCTGCTCTTTTCCCAACACGTAGCGTAATATATTTTATCCTCTACAATATTTCTTCGTTAAAGGTTGGTTCATTTTCCAGAGATCAGATACCGACCGTACCTTTCTCATGATGGATCTCATCTGTACGTTTTTCGCATCGGAAAAGGTTTTAAACGTTTCGTTATCTGGCTGTCCTATCTTTTAAGGAATTGGTCATACTTGATGTATAAGATAGTGTATAACATGTTTGGTGTAATACCTACTTTTCAGATATATTCAGAATTTCCCCTTGTTTGATGACGAAATTATTAGATGTTTTTGTTTTCAACAAATCAGCGGAGTTAAAGACTGTTTTCTATTAATCTTGATTTTGAGAAACAGATGGTTTTGTTATAATTACTTTGATAAATTCTAGAGGACCAAATTGTGTTTTTATTTATATATTCATGTATTAAATTTTATATTACACAAAACATAATAAATGGTTAATGCCTAGATAAAATGTATTGAAAACAGGCAACTATTAGGGTTGTGAAATTATACCTTTTCTTTCACCAGTTTAGCCCTTCAAGATTTTCTTACTTTACACAAAGAACAATTATTGAAAATGTCTCTTACACTCACTTTAACTGTCTCATAAATAGCTCTGATACGGTATTCCTGTTAATAATAAAATTGTATTTATACATAATGAAATATCTTGTTTGAGACAGATTTATTTATTAATTATAACAAAAATATCTATATAGTTTCAGCCATTTTTTATTATCTTTAAACTCTTACATTTCAGCGATTTGGGCCATTCTCAAGAATCTTATTCACAATATCAAGCCTTAAGTTTACTCCATGTGATGTTGATATAGTAATTCAGTGAAATTGAAATGGTAAACTAAATAATTGAAAATGATAAATGAAACTGTGAAAATTGTAATTGACTAATGTTAAAAAGTTGACAAAGGGGTAATAGCCTGCAAGAACGGGATAAGCAATGTTTGGCTGTGATAGTGTGAATAAGATTCTATAGAATAGCCGAAATGACTGAAACGTTGGAGTTTAAAGAGAAAACAAATTCTTGAGACTATATGGATATTTTTTTTATTAATAAACTAATCTGTCTCAAACAAGATATTTAATTACATGACAAAAAATATTATTAACAGGAATACCGTATCACATTCTTGCTGGCTATTACGCCTTTGCCAACTTTTTATTATTAGTCAATTACTAATTTCACAGTTACATTTATTATAATCATTTAGTTTACAATTTTTATTTCACTCAATTACTAAATCAACAATACATTGATTAAACTTAAGGCTTGATAGTGTGAATAAAATCCTTGAGAATGGCCGGAATGACTGAAACGTTTGCGAGTTTAAAGATAATGCAAAACCTATTGCGACATTATGGATATTTTTTTTATAACCAATAATAAAATTTTATGTTTTATTGTAAAAAATAATATATTATAAGAATTATATGTATTGCAACAGATTGGTCGTCTTGGAGGCGAAAACGTTAAGATAGTCCTTAAAACAAACGTAACGCAGATAGTATTAGATGCTTTTGCCTCAATCTGTTTTCTTAAGATGAGTGTACTCCCGCAAAGCTTGACTATTAATGAGGTGTAGGTAGATCGGCATGGCACGCAAATCGTCAAAACAGTAAAAAAAAAAAAAAAAAAAAAAGTGGTATCATTTTTGGCGATGTATGCCTTCGTATAAATAAGAATTCCACTTACAATCCGATTGGATAAAATTGGAAATTGGGGTATTAAAGTACCTCATTTCATTCAAAATT
This sequence comes from Halyomorpha halys, assembly GCF_000696795.3. Taxonomy (NCBI): domain Eukaryota; kingdom Metazoa; phylum Arthropoda; class Insecta; order Hemiptera; family Pentatomidae; genus Halyomorpha; species Halyomorpha halys. The sequence goes on from NW_027109805.1 coordinate 360,980, forward strand.
TCAGAGTTAGGTGCTCTGAAGACAAGAATTGGAGACGGTTACAAAAATTAACGAAGTACAAAGAAAATGTAATGAAAATTCTAGAGACTGGAAGAAGCGGAAGCACACAAAACATAAAGGAAGCGATAATTTGGTGTCCATCTGTAAATTAAAGAAAGAGAAAGGTACCAGTGGGGGGCTTTGAAATTGTTTTCCCTTCAGTCAGTACACATTGTGGTTCCTATCTATAATTTTGATCATCAGAGCATAAACATTTATTTTTACGAATATTTAATAGAAAATAGAACAATGGATTTTTCTTTTGTTAGCACAAAGAAGTTTTATTTTATAGTAGGACGGAATTATTATCAGATTTTTATTTTTTCCTTTTCAATAAGATGCTCTTAGCAAAAATAAAATAATAAAAGGAATGAGATTTATTCGAGTTTGATACAGAACGTCTGAAAGAGATAAAAGGAGGAGATAAAGCGATATTAAAGAGCATGCAACCGCACCGATATAAAATAAGGATAGGCGATAGAGACAGGCTCGATCTATATCACATCCAGCTAAGTCCTCAATAAAACATCTCAATCCCTCTCATATCTCTACTGTATCTGTCCCATATTCGGTATGCCATCGAACCTTTACTTATTGCCATCCATCTTTTCATAAATGGCGTCAGTCACTGGTGGAGGAATCCTTAGCAGATAAGAACCATCCATTAGTAGAAGTTCCATGAATCAGCGGCCTACCATATTTCTTCCTACCATTGAAAGGAGAAATGTGAATGGACCATTCTGCGAGTTCATAAATGATTTAAGGCCTCTGATGATACATGCAGTTGATTGATAGCTCATACGTACAGTTTGATAATACAGTTTAAATAAATCTTCTTTTACATAATCTTTATATTACATTAGTGTACGAAGATGGAGTAATACAGAAAATTACGGACAATGATTTTGAAATGATGTACTTACAGCCTGAAAACTGTACGTAGAAAGCACGGTTTTCAGACCACGAGAGACGAATTTTTAATTAATATTACGAATATTCAACCCATACCTATATTTTGTCTTCAACCTGAAGCCACGTGGGAATTCACCAATATATAGACATTTTTTTTTCAATGGAACTAAAACATTTAAATTTAGTCAAACTTTGCAGGAAACAAGGTGAATCAAGGAAAATATGCAAACAAATTCACTCTTTCCGGCAAGCGATAAAGATATAGTTTTCGCTTAAAGTTTTCGTTTGTTACCGGTATATATATACTAATTAAAATTAATGGAAGATATCAGCAATCTTTCCGTGCGTAATAATAAATGGAATTTGGTCCGGGTGCGGTCAAATAAAACTCTAAAAATAATAAATTGGTGTACTATTTGATATATATTTATTTGAGCCAACGTTTCGCGCCACATTGCAGGGCTTCGTCAGGGCTAAAAAAGATACAAACACTTAACATAAGTACATAAAAAAAAATAAAAATAAGTGGAAAATAAAAATGGTATACAATGAAACCTAAAAATTAAAGGTTATAAATGAAAACGGTAATAGTAACAGATGAAGAGAAGAGATATTAAAGAAAGTACAAATTAAGAGATGAAAATGGATAAGAATAAAATCAAAGAAAATGGATAAGAATAAAATCAAATGAAAATGAATGAGACAGAATTCATTCCAAAATCAGAGTGAACCCTTTGTAAAAATTGGAAAGAGTGGGGATGGCAGTTAAGTACGTCACATTTGAAAATAGTTTTAAAGTAAACAATGCAAAAGATATTAAAATTAGGTAAACAATAAATTATAATTTACATTATAGAGGGGGGGAAGCAATAAAGTTAAAATAATGGGATACGATAAATGTAAGAAAGACAATATACCAAAGTGGGGATACAGAGGTATGTAAATTATATAATAATCCCGGTGGCTCACTATCCACTGATTGGTATAACAAACCCACTTATTCTGGTTGATGTATAAGATACAAATTATAATACTTAAACAAGAAAGATTTGTGTCACTCACCAAATTCATACTAAATATTATGGTACTACTGGAAATACGGAGATACCCTCGTTCTGATGACGTATATATATATATATTTAAATATAAATATGTCGTCTTGCATCTCAAATTCAGATTGACTAGGTGAGTCCGATTCGTTTCTTAAACACCATTAAAATTCTTTTTAATGATTGGAGAAGTTTGTAGGGGGGTGCGGTCAGCAAAGAACAACATAAATAAACAAAACCATATTTATTTTTTTTATGTCGACGTTTCGACCTGAGATTCAGGTCTTCATCAGAGGTTGTGGCGTAGAAGGTAGGCTAGCAACTCATCAGTTGCTCATCCTGATGAAGACCTGAAACTAAGGTCGAAACGTCGGCATAAAATAAATAAATATGGTTTTGTTTATTTATGTTGTTCTTTGCTGACCGCACCACCCCCCCCCAAACTTCTTCAAACATT
>NW_027109805.1:364212-365174 GCF_000696795.3 Halyomorpha halys
TTTGTCGAGATGTAGTCCTAAGTAACGGATCTGTTCGACAGGAATAAGTGGGGTATTATTAAAGGATATTGTAGGGGAAGAGGCCATGGGTTTACCATTTCACGATTTAAAAAAAAAAAAAATAAACTGAATCTTATAGATTAAAATGGAGTCAATTTCCAGTTTCGAGTCAAATAGATGAGCCAAAGTTATCGAATTCAATTTTTTATTGACAGTCTGTGTTATTTAAAATTTTACATAAAATTCTTTTCCACTTAACGATTTATGTCAAAATAAACATATGAATCTTTTTTTTTTTTTTGGTATATTTTCGTCTTTAATATAAATATTTTATTATTAAGCAAATAGGCCAACATTTTCTGCACAGATGATGTAATCCCCCTCCCTCAGGATTTATCTGAGTTGAATTAGAACTAGAGAGGGAGCGGAGCCCGGCTGTCACATCAGTCCTACCTCCATTCCTCCTTCGTCTTTGTCTCTGTTAGGGCTCGGTTAGTTCCTCCCACTTATATAACCGTCCTCTTTGTCACCCTCTCCAGGCTGTGTCTTCGGTTCAGGAATAGGCAGGGAAATATTCTTCCTTCGTAGAAATTTATGGATTCACATTACTATAAATTCGGGGAAAAAAAATTAAATACCCTTATCAGTCTGTTCCATTAAATATTTTATATGTTTTTCAGAAAACTATCTTTCTGATAAACCAAGAGAAGCAGGATGAATCCCTGATGCTCTGAAGAAGACGCTATTGTTCATTCGTTATTGCTAATTACTGACCGAGAGTTTTAAGCATGGTATTAATAGTAGGTTATCCGAATTTAAAACAGTGAAGAAATCTTATTAGAAACAGAAATTGATGGTAATGGGTAATTCAAAGTGGAGACATATGTCATATTGAGTTCCTTTTTTTTTTTTCCTGTACCCTTCATTACAATAAAATTAGTACTTAATACACACACACACAT
>NW_027109805.1:365594-369551 GCF_000696795.3 Halyomorpha halys
TATGTATATATATATACTATATGCTATACAGCTAAAGCGGTATAGTCTAGCTCTTCCCTAAGGCTACGCCATGGAATTAATGGAAAATGAATAATATCGAGTTGCAACAACTTTTTATATCAATCTAACTAGCTTTTAACAATTGGTAATGTGAAAGTTTAATCTCGAGCAAAAGACGTCTGGTATATAAAAACTGGTCCGTTATGAAGGCATTCATGCTCAATTTTCGAACAATAACATGTTGCGAATCGCTGTACAAGAAACAAAACACAGTAAGAGTGAGATGTCAGAATTAATGATACAAAATCCGGTAATAGGTACAAATAAAATAAACAGCCTAGGTCAAAACAGTTTTCTATTTTTAAAAACACCTCAGCGCTTATTCATCCCTATTCCGTCAGTCTGCTGATGTACCTCAGGGTAGTTTCCTTGGTCCTATCCTTTATACAGTTTTCACAGCTGACATCCCAACCCATCTTAACACTATCCTCACCACGTATGCCGATGAGACATGTCTATTGTCAGTGAACAATGATCCTTGCATTGTATCCTAAAACCCTCCAATCCCACATCACCACCCTTGAAGAATGGTGCCAAAATTGGAAGATTAAAATTAATTCCAATAAATCCCACCAAATCACATTTACCCTTCGTCGTAAACCAATGACCTCTTGTCTAACAGTATCTTTTAATAATACCACACTTATTCCTGTCGAACAGATTCGTTACTTAGGACTACATCTCGACAAACGACTGACATGGAATCCTCATACAAGACTGAAAAGACAAGAAACTGCTCGTCGATTTCGAATATTACAACATTTACTAGACTAACGGTCTAAATTGCCAATCCATTACAAAAGACTGATCTACATAACTATTATAAGGCCTATCTGAACATACGGAGTTGAGCTTTGGGGCTCCACTAAGCCATCAAATTCCTCCCGCATCCAATCCTTACAGTCCAAAATCCTTAACGCTCCTTACTTTGTCACAAATCAAGTCATCCATTATGACCTCAATGTCCCATATGTTGCCGATTTGGCCAATACCAGATACCATTCCTTCCATGGAAAACTTCCCAACCACCCAAATCCATTTGTTTCTAACCTGGCTTCTCCTTCATTACCTAATAATCCTCCTAGGAGTTTGAAAAGAAGATGACCTCGGGATCTTTCCCTCGAGAAATGTTATTGGAGTTCTATCAATGGGTAGATTTTCCACATGTTTGTATCATGTCTAGACAAATAAAATAAAATAAACATACAGAAACACATATCAAAAAAGTCGGAACAATACTAACTATAATATAAGTGTGGGGTACTAGATTCTGTAGAAACATTACAAAGATAAAGATCAAAGAATCAAATCGACTCTTTACTTCTACTTTGTAATGCGGCTAATCTCCGCTCGAAATCCTCTTAATTAGGAGGAATCCTACAGTTGGAAAATACATTTGAAAAAAGGTCAGACCGTAGGGAACTAAGAAGTAATTTAACCTTCACATACTTTACACAGGAATGAAGTTTAAAAAAAAGTCCAACACCACGACAAGGCTAGTCCTTTAGCATTAACTTAAATATTGTGTTACAGGCAAAGTTCCAAACTGCAGTAGTTTGTTGATTCAAAATTGGAGGCTTCACTGTGCAAAAGATGGGTTTCACATGCCATTGACTGATTCTAATATGTATTACTTCTAATGAAGCCAAAATTAAAGTCACTCCTACTTCGCGAATTAAACCTGTAAAAATTACTTTATTTTCAAATATTGGTAGAATTTAGTACCAGTTTATTCAATGAAGTCATCAAAATTCCTTTTAAACAAACATAAAGTTAATAAATGCTGTTAATTCGACTAAAAAAAAAAAAAAGATAATGAAATTTTATTAATTACTTTAACTTGTAATGCCCTCAATAAGATAGTATTCTGCAGAAAAGAAAAGCCTTCATTTCTTCTCTGCTTTTCAGGGTGGGTCCATTTTTGCTTTTAGTTTTCGCTGCTAAAACTTCTTAACTGCTAGTTAAAGGAAGTTAGTAAGTTAGGTCTCAACATGATCCCAATCAGTACACATACGAGTATAGTATTTTATTGGTATTTTTCTTATTTATATTTGATGTTAAATCGTTATATCGAAGTTAATTGTTTTGAATCCTTTCTGCAGAATGCAGTCCATTACAGTTAATTGAAGTTACAAGGTAAATGTATATATTTAGAAAATAATTAAATTTTCGATTAATTTATTAAATAATAGATAGATAAATAAATGTATAAATACATTGTAATGTGGTGTAATATTTGACATTAATTATTTAAAAAAATAAAATGATAAGATGATAATGCAACACCCAGAAAGGAAATAAAATAATCTTTACAGTATTAATATTTCTAATCAAACATATTTCAACTGTACGAAACCAATACTTTATAAATTTACTTAGCACGACCAACTACTATTTTACAATAACAAAAAATATTCAACAAAAGGTTGGCTTATCCAGCAATGAACAAAACTAAGAAGGAACTCACTTAGAGATCTAAATCTAAATCAAAACACGAAAAAGGAACTGTTAGGTAATACCCACTTACATGAAGTGCATTACTATTATTATTTTAGAAACTGTCATAAAATTGGTTATTTGTCAAATTTTTTATAAAGATATGAAATATTTGAAAGTAAAACATTAAAAAATGCTTTAATTATATCTGGATTTATTAACAATATTTGTTAACATTTTGTACATTAAAACGTGTTCCACTTGTTTATTCAATTTAATTAGTCCAATATATATTATAAAGTAATCCAACAATTTAAAATTACAAACAATCCAATAGTATTTATTACTTTGAGATATTTTGATTCTCCTCAGAGAAATTCGAAGAGTGACTAAAATAGCATAAATATAGCGATGGAGTGGAGTTGTTAGGGAGATTGCGTTACCCCTAGAAAGGGAACGGGACCAAGGGAAATAAAAAAGAATAATGTGGGGATTCCAGCCTTTAAATTTTCAAAAAGGCAAAAATAACGCTAATGGACCAGAAATAGAGCGATATCTTTCTTTCTCTTTATTTTTTATTTAAATTCGCTTAAGTTAAAATTAACTTGCGAGTTTTTTATGGTCCATTAGATTTTTAGGTTGTTTTTTTGACACATAAAAGTTCTTAAAACTCAGTTTATCAATTAATTGAAAAATGATCAGGCATAATGAGAAAATTCTTCATTGAATTTCGAAACCTACAATGTTAATTAAATATACAAAAAAAAAATTTCTTTTGGTCTAAAGATGTCCAGGATGAATAATGAAATATGTAAAAATTCCACTTTTGCTCATGTTTATTTTTATTTCAGGCCTTTTTTGAAGTTTTTTTTTTAAATTTCTAATTTCTACCTTCTGGAAAAAAAAAAATTCAAGATCATGTCAACAATTTACAGTATTTCTCATCTTTAATAATATAAAATATAATTTTTAAAAAAATAAGAATAAAATAATTGTGCTAATTATTTGTTTTATTCTTTATTTTATTAATAATTTATTTTCATAATTGTATGTCAGAGTTGGACAAATATTAGCTATAGATAAAATTTGTCGTGGATACATTATTTATTTATGAAGGAACCATTAGCTGTGGCTTATTTTCACCCAATATCTGATATTGTTTTTTTTATACTTAATAGTAGTTATTACAGAGGATAAAAAAATAAATAAAATAACCATGTTAAAAAAATTAAGTATACTTATGTGACGACATCTTTTAAAAGATCTTTAGTACTAAAAAAAAATTTATTCTTCATGTAAAAAAAAATTCTTGAACCTTGTGGAAAACAATAATAGAATAAAAATAATTTATTTTTGTCCGCAGTGGGTTTTCCTTAAATTGTCTGCATTATATTTTTTTCAAAATAATACTGTTTTATAACAGTTATGAATTCCTCTGTATAAAAATTCTTGAAATTAAAA
>NW_027109805.1:369621-377494 GCF_000696795.3 Halyomorpha halys
AGAACAAAATTAAACAATAAAAACAGAACGTAATTTACAAAAGTAAATGTCAGCAATGCCTGGATCAATATTAGATTGGTGAAATATTAAAAATTATACTTATCTAATTTTGTGTAAATATTACATCCACAATGTAATATTTACAAGAAATTGGTAAAATATTACATACTGTAACGGTACCAGTTTACAGGCTGCCAGAGTAGAAATAGCTCAGTGAAGTTAGAAACTGGTTAATGTTTAAATACAATCGAGGTATGCCACATATTAAAAACTAATTATTATTTTTAAAAAATTAAATAAAAATTTTTAGCTAAGAAAAAATTGTTACGTAGTACTAAAATGTTTCGCAAAGTTGTTTTTATATATCCATAAAAAAAAGTTGATTACAAAATTATATATATATAAGTTTTTTTTTTAGATTGTTAACCAATTTTAATTAATGATTCTAAAAACTGATTTCAAAACGGACGAAGTATTAGTACGAAACGTTATCGAATCGAACAACAAATGGTTGAAATTTTAAGTTGTTTTTTTTAATTACTCAGAAATTATTATTTAAAGGTATGTATAATTCTGATTCTTTTGTATAAGTAGGAAGAAGGTATTTTAAATTTTCACGAGAGCTGGTTCTGAACGGCTCAGTGCGATTTCTTAACACTAATTCATTGATTAAAAAAAAATTAAATTATTCCAAAAACTGTGTATGGAAAAAATTGTTATTTTATAATTTAACAAAATTTTGTATAAAGAAACTACTAATTCATTACAGCCGAAGAGTTTATAGCAGATCAATTCTCATACTAGCGGATAGGTGTGATATATGATAAATAATTAAACCCTAACAACGGAGGAGAGCGACAAAGTTACCTAATACGGGAACTGATACTCTTCAGGGTTGACAGAACATGGAAGCTGTTAAACAGCATTTACAAGCTCATGTCCCCTCTCACATTACACTAAAGAGCTATATAGGCTTATCGCATCAATCTAAACTTGCCAACTGATTCACTTAGCAACTTACTGTATCCATGCTTCCACTCCATGACTGTTAAATATAACGACGGCACAATTAAATTTAACGAACTTCACCAAGCAGTTCAAAAATGAATTTAAGGATTAAGAAAACGTCCACAAACTTATTTCTCTCGAATAAAGAGGATTTGAAGGCTTCGTCAATCAAAACTTGTTTAACTGTTTTGAAGGAGAAGAATTATAACTTTCAAGAACAACTTTTCAATATTATGAAACTTCTATTCCAATAATAAAAAAAAAAATCATATTTTTATCAATACAAAACCTTTCACGAAGAACAATTTAAAAAAAAATGAGGAGGAAATATAAAGTAATATTCAAACAAACAAATTTATTTGTGAAAGGTCTAAATAACAAACATCCACTAGAGAGATTATTTTGTCCTTTTTAACTTATTATACCTAATATAAGGTATGCCACTCACGACTTAAAATATATTTATGTCAATTAACTTCATAAATTTAATTGTGAGCTGAACAGAGCGATATTAGACCCACCATGCAAAGAATGTTTCATTATTAACTTGTCTTATTCTATTTAATTGGAACCTGCTTTAATCATTAATAATCATTTATGATTTTTTTTTTAAACAACACATATACCAATATATATATATTACTTTTTTGTTATTATAGTAATTAATGTTACTTTCTATTATTTAATTATTGTTTATATCTTATTACTATCATATCAGTTGCTACCATCTAGGATACAATATAAAGTTATTAGAAATGTATTAGAGATTGAACGTCAGCATCAGGCAAATGCACTTATAATACAACCAATTATGTTATTTTAAGCATATATTCAAATACAAGTTACTTTTCACAAAGTCACAACGCATAGAAGAAATAAGCGTTAAAAACAATCGAGATATTACATATGAAAAAAGCACAATGTGTCCCTGCTACAGTCTCACTTAAAGGAAAGATAAGAAATGAGAACTCAAAAGGTGCTTGGAAGCATAGAGAACTCCAAACAAAGAGGGGTAATCAATTACCTCGGAAGAAGTAAAAGGGAGGCAGTTGAGGTGTGGCCAGGTGGAAATCAATATATATAATAATAGGATTAAAAGTTAATAAAGACCTTGGCAGATCTATTGTCTACAGGAGGCCATGAAGGGATGTGTCCAATGGGTCCATTGTACTCTCTGATCCGGTCTGCCCGCCGAAATTAAATAATAAATCAAACTGTGAAATCCAACCTACCCCTATCCTTTTAGTCAATGTTAAATCGATACCACGCTTTTCACGCTGCGTAGAGAGCAGTTATTGGTATTCACCTCACTGAACGCTAACTGGTACGCAATAGCCGAGAAAGTCACACTTTCATGTTGTCAGTTTCACGGACGAAGAGGGGGAAAAAAAAGAAAAAAAAAAAACCTACATCTGAATGTTTTCAACCTGACGAATCACGGAAATATTCAATGAATATTCCTTTGACAAAACCCTGATAATATATTTTTGCAATTGTAATTTTCCAATTTAATACCAAATTTTACAATTACAATTTTACAAATCAGCCCAAAAAACATAATTCTGAAAAACAAATTATAAAATAGTTTCTATCAAACTTAACACTAAAACGCATTTCAGACTGTTTTATAACCCCCATTAAGTAGCTACTTAATTTTATAAAGTAACTTTCTTTTTTTTTACGTTTTAACATAAACAATCGATCAAAGGGAGAAAGTTTTAATAAAAAAAATTATAGAACATTTAATTATGTGTTGATTGAGAAACAAAGCGTAATAATTGGGTCAAGTGATATGTCTATAAGCCAACCACTCTGGAAGATTAGTTCAACAGCTATCTGGTCTGTTATGTGTTATGAAGTTCATATATCAGAACAGATGATTCACGACCATACCACCTCATCAAATTATTATGTTACGCATTCATTTGGTGCATAAATATTTTAATACGGAAATAAAGAACTATACCACCAGAGATGCAATTTCGTGTTAGTAGTGTTAAAAACTATTTTTTAAAATCACTTGCGTGCTTTATGCAGATCCATCTACAAAACCATATTTATTTTATGCCGACGTTTCGACCTGAGTTTCAGGTCTTCATCAGGGCTATAGAACAAAAGAGATAATAACAACATTTAGAGAAACATAAAATTAAAAAGGAATAGTATACAAACAAATTTGGATTTATACAAAATATTGAATTGAATCATAAATGATAAAAAATTGATAACTGATAATTGAATAGTTAAAAAAAAAATTGATTGATTGATAATCGTGGAATTAGATGGTAGTAGAATGAAAACAGTGAAAGATGAAATATAATATCATGTATAATATAAATATCTTCTTACCTACATGATATTATATTTCATCTTTCACTGTTTTCAATCTACTACCATCAAATTCAACGATTATCAATCAATTAAGTTTTTTTTACTATTCAATTATAAGTTATCAATTTTGTTTGTATACTATTCCTTTTTAATTTTATGTTTCTCAAACTGTTGTTATTATCTCTTTTGTTCTATAGCCCTGATGAAGACCTAAAACTCAGATCGAAATGTCGGCATAAAATAAATAAATATGGTTTTGTTTATTTATGTTGTTCTTTGCTGACCGCACCCCCCGACAAACTTCTCCAATCATTAATCTTCTAGCGTTTTTGTAATATACTTGGCATACATGTTTTTATTAATTCAATTTAGAATCAGTTAAGAGACAGGAGCTGAACAATATCCACAATACATGATCATAATTTTTTTCCTTGATATAAATGATCTATAAATGTACATGGGCTGCGAATGCAATGGAAGACGTATTTTATTATAAAAATATATATAGGAAGATGGTCAGGGTTGCGGTCACAAGCGAAACGAAAATAGTTTACAACTATTTTATTTTCCAACGTTTCGCCCCACTTTGTAGGGCTTCATCAGGGCTGTCCAAATAAATAAGTTGAAATAAATAAGTTGAGGTCTGTTCAACTTATTTATTTGGACAGCCCTGATGAAGCCCTACAAAGTGGGGCGAAACGTTGGAAAATAAAATAGTTGTAAACTATTTTCGTTTCACTTGTGACCGCAACCCTGACCATCTTCCTATATATCAATTTTTACGGTCAACTATTTATACATATATTATAAAAATAATTTGTTGTTCGATAAAATATACGATTTTTAATAACATAAATACTATCCACCTTCTTAACTGTCTTCTTTATGTCTGAATTTTTCCCCTCCAATATCTAATAAGAATAAATTAATTAATAAATATTTATTGGATATAATACATTACAGATAGAATTGAATAAGGAATTGAGGAACAAAAAGTAATAAATAAATTAGCAGCCTCATCAACCATCACTTCAAAATTAATCTTCAAAGTTGGGATTTATTCTATCCCTTCCAACTCGCGAGAAAATTAGATCTAAATGACCTTCCTATCCCGGGTAGAAAAGGTCAAAGATATAAAATTCAGCAGAGTTGGAACAAATTATTTAATAAAGAATAAAACATGGCTCACAAACTCAATTGTATCCCTAAGTGCTCAAGTTCAACATGACTTCTACACTGTAATTTAAAACCAAGTTCCTAAGTGTTCCAAAAAGGTGGTTTCCATTTCTGCCTCTTCCTTCCTCGGGTTAAAATTTGAGCTAAGCATGAGACGAAAAGGAATGTTTGAAGTTATTCACCTAAAATTAACAGCAAAACAAGAATTATATAAATTTAATTATTAAAAATAAGAAATTGCTAAAAAATTAATTATTGATATCAAAGGTCAACAACAAAAATCTGATTTAATAATTTAGATGACATTTATATCTTTTGGTGAGCTGAAACCGAAAATGAACTCCATTTTCTTCCTTCACGTATAGATTATTTTATTAACACGTGCATGTAATGCCAGGTTTATAGCACGAAAGATCTCATAGTTCTAAGGAAACAAAAGAGAGCCGTATCGTAAGGAAGTTAAAATATACCAAATGGCATACGAGGGATTTCACTAGATCAATTTAAATTTAGAATAAACGAGAAAATATTCGTGATTATTTGAATGACTTAAAATCATGAAAATGTATACTTTATGGATGTCAAAGAAAGTGAAAAACTCGTTTTACCAATGGTACCAAAACATTAAAAATCGGGCAAAAGAAGTTTCAAATTGATTTTGAAAATTTATGAAAAATTCACCCCCTCATAGAAAGATAATAAAAGCTGCTTTATTATTATGCTATTAGTAAAATATCTGAGATAATATTAAATAATTATGTTGTTACATGATAATTGTTCTGTTTGCATCTTCCTAACATCAAATGCACAATATCCCATCATTTCAAATCCTTAATTGAGTAGATAAGAAGTTTTAGATATATATAAATTTTTTTTTATAAAACTATTTGGTTTCGACGTTTCGAGATTTTATAGGTCTAATAGTGATGCCCGTCATTTTGTAATTGACTAGAAATAAGTTTGAAAACAAGTTTGAATTTGAAACAAATTTTCCAAAAATACTATATTACTTTGAAGTAATATAAGAAAACTTGTACGAATTATTTTAAGTAGAAAAAACAATGAAAATAATAAAATATCGAAACCTTGCCGATATATAGCTGTTTTATTGTTTACTGAGTCACAAAATTCTTAAAAAATAATACTAAAAAAACGCATCATTCTAGAGAATTCTTTCGAGATCTCTCTAGAATGAAGTATTAATTTTTGTTTTATTTTTTAAATTGCATAAAGTTGTTTTTAGGACTTGCAAAAGATCATAGCTCAACCGTATTTTCCTAGCCATGCATTCACTTAATTTGTGTACATCCATATTTATGTTCAACGTTTGGCATGTTGGCTAGTTATCAAAACTGTTATCAGTTAATGTACATTTCATCTTCGAAAAACATTATTAACCCATGTTTGGTTTCAAAAAAGCACTTAAAACACGCGCAGAGCATCTTATGCTGGAATGTCCCTCGGGTTTTATCTAAGGATTGCAAAAGTTAACTTTTGATCTGGGCGCCAAATTAATGAAAAAGGAATTTAATTTTGGGTATCAATAACAAAGATGAGCAAAACTTATTGAGTATTATTTTTAACTATTTGACGTCATGTTACACGGTCAAATTAAGAATTTTAGATCCGAAATACTTGGGGGTATTTGTCACTCCTCTCTTTCTTATGTTACATAGTTTTTAAAAATAAACCGCTTCAGGGAGCCGAGAGAAGGACTTATTGCACTGAATAACCCCATTTCTTTTTAACAATTTCAAAGAACCACGCTTACGATTTAAGTATACTCATCTTTACACTTTCAGCTCTCTACTCCAAGAGTGATATAAAAGACGCAGAGAAAATACAACAGCGTCGGTGACATCATTAACCCAGATATCCTTTTTATATTTCAGTTCAAAACCTAATAAAATGAGAAGGCTATTCAGTGTAAAGGCGGAACTTGAAGAAGTGAAACAAGGGAGATAATTATAATGGAATGACGTCCAATATTAATCTTGGGATTACGCTAATTGTGAGAAGATAGGCCCACTGAATACAGCCCTATCATGAATGCAGCCTTTTGAGCCAGTCTCCTCAGAGAAGGTAAATGGAACCCACTATTCAATTTAATGGCTGATGAGGTCCACAATTTTTTTTCCTTGTATTAGAAAACTGAAATTAAAATAAAGAAATGAATATGTCTTTCAGAAAGTAATTTTAATTAATAGGGCTAAAATCATTGAACTTCGTCAGGTGCTTTGTACGAAACACATTTGATAGTTTCATAAATATATATAGCTAAAAATAAAAAACAAATTAGTCATACATTTTTATAATTTTAATATTAATTTTATATTTTAATAATTTCATATCTATAATAATGAGAAGATAGTTGACCGGGGATAAATTATATGAGAAGATGTTAGGGGGGTGCGGTCTGAATATAACACAAATAAGTTGAAATAACTTATTTAATGGAGCCAACGTTTCGGCCAGATTTCTAGCCTTCATCAGAACTAAGAACAAAGAACAAGATAACAACCAATGAATACAAAAAAATATAAATTAGAAAAAAAAAGTAAACATCTAAATAACTAATAAGTAAAATTCTTCCATCATTTTATTTTTATTAATATCATTCTGTACAATTATTTTCTTTATGGCATTCTGTTTATATTTTATTTTTTGTATTCATTGGTTGTTATCTTGTTCTTTGTTCTTAACCCTGATGAAGGCTAGAAATTTTGGCCGAAACGTTGGCTCTATTAAATAAGTTATTTAAACTTATTTGTGTTATATTCAGACCGCAACCCCCCTACCGTCTTCTCCTCATATAATTTATCCACGGTCAACTCTTTCTTCTCTTCATTATAAATATAAAATTGTTGAAATATAAAATTAATATTTAAATTATAAAAATATATGACTGATTTTTCTTTTGTTATAAGTTATTTCAACTCATTTGTGTTATATTCTGACCGCACCCCCGACCATCTTCTCCTCATATATTTTTATTTTTAAGATTAAATATTAATCTAATATTTTCCTTTCTTTAATATTAGAAACTTACGCCAATTACAAAGAGTGGGCTATCAACTTCAGGTTAGCAACAAGTTAACAGGTTACCAACCAAGTCGAAACTCAATAGGGCGGCTGAGATTTATTACGTAGAACACTTCATTCAAGAACAACAGAAAAAAAAAAAAATAGCGTGTGTAAAAAACAATAATATTTTCCTATAATACATCATATAAAGAAAGATAATACTTTTGTGTCAGGATTCACGACAAAAATACGTCAAAAATTTAACTTTGTTACACCCTTCGCATAGCTTCGAATAGTTGAATCGCAAACCTCATAAATATTTTAACAACTGATA
>NW_027109805.1:377544-403994 GCF_000696795.3 Halyomorpha halys
CAATGAACAGATGATACCACTATTACGTACAGTAGATTTTATTTTGTCCTCTATGATGGATAATTTTGACAATCCCTGAAAAAAAATAATAAATAACAATTATCTGGAACAAAAAAAAAGACAGTAAAACAACCGATGAATGTGCTAAAGTTGTTGTTGTTGCTACAATAACAATGACGAATACCTTTTATTCAAATGATGAGTCCTAGCACAACTTGATGAAGATTATATTATATATAACCTTATATAAACATACAAATTGAGACAAATTTAAGGTTAGTACCGTACTTTAGATTGAAAACTCAAATTTTAAGTCATAACATTACCATAATTTAAGAATTAAGAAAATTTAACAAGATGTTAAATCATGCTATAAACCATTATTTAAAATATTGTTCTTCTTACTTAGTCACAAATAAAATCATACATTAATGACCTTAATGTTCCATATGTAACCGAACTAGTCCAAACCAGATATCATTCCTTTCATTATAAACTCCCAAACCCACTAGTTTCTAACCTTGCTTCCTCTTTTATTCCTGACAAGGCGCCTAAAAAGGAGATGGACACGAGACCTGCAAATGTTAAAACGTCATTAGAGTGCTACCAAGGGGTAGACTTTCTCTAGGCGCTTGTATAACTCCATTATAACTGAGATCAAATTTACTGAATGTATTATTATATACAGTTGTCAATTTAAATAAAAATACTAAAATATATATTGTTCAATGAAAAAATCTCTATTTTCCTTCAATTTCACAAAACACCTACATCCACTCTTGTCAAGGAAATGTCCAATTTAGGTGGAGATTTACAACCAAAATTCTTATAAGAGTCTGACGTTGCCCTTTCTTGTATATGGATTTCAAAACGTGCGAATAATCTACTATGGAGAACCATATACATTTTTTCTATATAATTTTGACATTTGCTTCGGATGTTCTAAATTATCATGTAATTGTATAATATAAATATAAATATAATAAGTATCGCGTAATTGTGTAGTTTTATATAGGCTATTTTTAACCGTTTAAATAACATATCAAATAATCCAATATATACAGTTTTTTAGCAACGGCATTAATAATAGGTCAAAGAGAACCTAAAATTCCCCTAACCACGATCAGGGAACTTAATATTTTCAATTGGCTTATTAAAAAAGAACTGATTCAGTTAAAAATTAAGGTCTAAATAGTTTTCAATCAAATTTGATTCTAAAATTTCTGTTATACTAAGTAATTCCATAATATAGATAAATTTTATCCCTATTAATTTATTGGAAATTTTTATTTATAAATTATAACTACTTTGGAACTCCATTAAACAATTGAATTCCTCTCCTATGTAATCCTTACAATCTAAACTTTTTGGAATATATCCTATGCAGCTTACTTCATCAGAAAACCATACAAAAAACCTTAATCTTCGATATGTAGCTGATCTAGACCGAAATAAATTTCAACCACACCATTCCACTAGTTTCAAGGCTTTCTTCCTCTTCTATTTCTCAAATTCCCCCAAGGGGCCTGAAAAGAAGATTGCCTCGAAATTTTCAAAGTAGAAATGTTAATGGAGTGCTACTACCAACGGTTAGTTTCTTTAATAATCCTTCATGTTATTATACCTTAATCACATTTAAAGTTGTTTATTAGTTGAAATACAGTTGTAAATTTTAAAAAATTTCAATTATTACTATATTTGTCATAATAAATAAAAAAATGTCAAAAAGGTACGATAAAATAGAGAGTAAACAGCAGCAATTGATATGTCGTAAGATTATTTTGGTACTTAGATCCAGAGGGATATCTCATAAGTAGATTATTTATACCTAAAAATAACTTCTGGATACCACAAACTTGAATGTAGAGACGCACAAGGAATTTCTGAACCCTGCCGGACAATAAGAAGTATATCCGACTGAAAATGTGGATGAAAAGTTGGAATTCTTACTATGGAATTCCTCAACTTTTCCAGGTTATTTTATAAAACATTCCAGGTAACTGGAATAGTTATAATCGCAGTTGTTTACGACTAGTTAAAGAGTTGATTTCGAAAAGGATGTAAGCACCAAAAAATGAAACTTTTCAGGAAGAATGAAAAACTGTAACGAGGTTTATTAAAAAATAAAAATATTAATATTAAAAAAAATGAAAAATGTATATTTACTCTTTCAAGAAATGAGTATCTTTTTTTCCAGGCTATTGTGTAGTTAAGACTCAACATAGTCAGAAACAAGAGGAGAGTTTATTAAATTCCCTTTTATTGTACTTTTCATCGAATTCCCTAATTTTTCCTCCTTGAAAAACTCTTACGACTTTTAGTCAATTTACTAGTTCTGCTAGACACCCTAGAAGAAGAAAAGAGAAAATATTTGTTTAAAAAAATCCCTGATACCATTTTGTTTTTAATATTTAAATAATATAAAAACATATACATGCAGTAGTGTAACTAAACGTATTAACAATCAATAAAGTTGGCTCTTTGCTGAAATCGAAACGAAACAGCACATTATTTCAAATTAATTAGTCATTTAACTGGATGAGTTGTGCATTTATCTAATTAGAAATAATTAATGTAATTGTTAACAATATTATCAGGATACACTTAATTTAAGTGATGATAACAATAATGTTTAGTGTAATTAGTTATACCTCATTTTGAATATGAAATTAGTATTTTATGTATCATTAGACAGCAATAATGACTATTGTGATTTATAAAAAGAGTAAATATATAAGACTAAATTAAGTTATATAATTTGAAATTAGAAGAAATAATAATAGTGACTTATTTTAATTAAATTCACGTTGTTAAATAATTTTATTGTTGTATACTTAATATGCTTAATATGAACTGTGTTAATTTGGATTGTAGAGTGTCTGATGACAGAGCGATGGTCTTGTAGTAATGGTTGAATTTAAATAAAATAAAAGAAAGTTATTATGGATGAGTTAGTCACTCACATATCATTACAGATTTTATTTCAGTATAAATATAATTAAGTCTAAAAAAAAAATTCCTGGAGGAGATTACAGTTTTCAAATCTTTTCGTAGTTTATTTATTATTAAACATATTATTAAAGAAAATTCATTAAAAAATATTTAACTTAAAATGGAACGCATTGTAAAGAATTAATTACTCTTATAATAAGAGCACTAAAGATTGAAATTGTAATTAAAACACTTATCCGAAAAATTATATAAATCTGTTTTGTTTTTCATGTTGATGTAAAGATTAATTTATTATATTATGAGAAAAGTAATTATCACAAATGTAAAAAGCCGGGAAATGTGTTTAAATTAATTTCAGGCAATTTGTCCGTTTGTTCCTGAATGCGAAGATACAGATCTAATTTACAAAGGAATGTTGATGGTAGGAGGAGACGTAGACACTGGAATACAGAATGTGTGTTACACGCTCCAACCTGATTGTTTTCGGGTGAAATCTTCTGAGAAAAGAAAACAAATATTCCAGAATAGAATTAATGTTGAACAACATACGCTAACAATTGTTTTTGAAAATTAATCAGAAAAATATAATAAATCGTAATATCGTCATATCTAATCATTATAGTACAACAGAAAACAATATTATAGTTTAAAATAAAGTGAATAAAAATTTATCTTCCTTAGTTTTCTAAACGTGAATACTTTCACTCTTTTTTTTTAAGTTCCTGCAGGCTTCCAAGCATTTTCATAAAGTTTCGTCTCTTAGGTTATTCTCTAAATTTCAAAAGGAGGATTTTACAGGAGTTCTTCTCTCCAAAAACATGTAAGCAATTCTTGTCTTAAATTATTACATAAAAACATTTAAAAAAAATATATATATCATTTCCATAATTTGTCTCAACTGTTAAATGAACAATAAAATCGACAATTTAGAACAGGCGAATTATAGACCCAACTAAAACCTTTTAAGATACCTATAACGATTCAGAATTAGAAAAAAAAACCAATATATATATATACAGCTTTAAAGAAAAAACCTTCAAAATACACGAAAATGTACCTATATCAAACACTTCTTAATCATCAAAATTATTATACCCAATTACATATTGAGTACCAGAAATATTTAAGGCAGCAAGCAATGATTTTATAAAATGATTAATAAATAAATAAATCATTGAAATATCAAACGGCGCTATGATGTGGATGACGTTTATAAAGAAATATATATCTGCCAATTCCAAATCTGTAAGAAATAAATAACTCCGAAACATTTGTATTTCTCCAATAACTTCAACATAGATATTTCTTTGGTGAACACATTATTCCTGGTCAGTTATTTTTGTACGATATTCATTTTTATTTCCGAACTAATAAATATAATTAAATTTTATTAAAATTCCTAAAAATAAATTACGCCTTAGGTAATGTTACGTGACACATTTACACACAGGATAAAAATTAATAATATTTTGTTGAATTCATTTCTCAAGAATATACACTTTATTTTCAATTTTTTTTTTTTTATTTTCAAAATAATGTATTTCCTAAAACTGGTTTTAAAATTAAAAGGCCGGTTTTATTGAAGTATAAATTAGTTGGATAGTTCATCCATACATCGAATTAAATTAGATAAAACTTTGTTTTTTAAATATTCCAAACAATCACAACAGGAAAAAACATAAAATTTAAAAATAAAACTAATTTTAAGATAAGGATAAGATTCAATATTTATTGATTTAACGATAATATTTGTTTTGCTTTTATAAAAAAAAAGTTATTAATTTTTTTTTCTTAATTTTTGTGATCAATTTATACACAATGTAAATTACAGAAATTTTGTGTAATTAAATATTTATACATTAATAACCCAGACTCTAAAACAATTTATTTTTGAATTTTATAACTTTATCAAACTTTATTTAAAATGTAAGAAGTCTTTCTTCTTAAACTTAAAATAATAGAAAAATAGACGTTCACATTGAATTAAATAAATTACAATAAACCCTACTTCAACAAATATTTAAAACTGCTACTTTAAGAAAGAAGATTAAAATTAATTATAATTTATTTTTAAATAAGATCTGCAATAATAATTATCAATTTTATTTAATAATGAGTTGTATATATTTTTTATCTCAAAAAAATAGTTATTTTCAATTAAGTGTTATAAACCTAGGCATGTAATGAAAATTATAGAAAGTTCATTAAATTAACTTTGTAAAATAGTGAGAATCTTTTAAATGTTTTATTTGTTAATTAAAATATCCTTTTCCAAAAGTGGTTTTAAAATTAAGATGGCGTTTCTATTTACACATAAAAAGAACATTTTATTTTTTATATAAGCTTAGAACTCATATGGAATAGTGCATTTCCACAGATTCATCCAAATAAATTATATTTCAATAAATATCCAACACATTTATTTATTGAAATGATATGAGATTCAGTTTATAAATAAGAAGACAAGGTTGAGATTTAATAATTAAAAATAATAATTTATGATATATTGCTTATTTTTAGAGCAAAAATGATTAAAAAAAATTATAAGAAAATTTAACTATATAAGCTAGTAAAAAAGAATTAATAATACTAAAACATAATTTTAAAAACCTAACCTTCCCCACACCTAAACCGTACATATCTCTATTTCCTTACCGTTCTTTTTTTTCAACAGATCCCAAATAATTAAATATATGTTGTGTTTTAGATGAATAAATGAGTGGTTGAGCATCCTGAGGATTTAACGGACAATTTTTGTGATAACAGATTTTTTCTAAACTAAGAATTTTTTATAGTCAGAACTAAATTTATGCTTCAGTACAAATAAAATTGATAAATTATAAATTACTATTAATTAATTATTTACAATTTCACAATTGAGTCAATACTGAATTGCAAATATTGTTCAGGCACAGGTAGATAAAAAAAAAATCTTAGTCACATAATATTTACTTGCATCTTAAGCTTTCAAATAAAATATGGTTTATATTTTCTGGCTTAAAATATTTTTTTTGGAACTGTAAGAATGTCTTTAAAATAGTTATTTTTCAAGAAATTTTTTTTTTCAATTTATTTTTGGAAACTTTTTATATGAACTTAAATCTCTAACATCTCCTATTGGCCAATACCGTTTACTATACCTACGAATTAAAACGTGGTGTTATTATATAATATCGTAGATATATACAATGCTAGGAGACCTGAGGTATGATAAGAGTGCTTCGTCGTCAACTCCTCTGGAAGACAAAGCTCCACCCGCGATCCTGGTCTGGACAGTACTGTCGGGGGCGGATGGCGTCGGGGACCGTCTCGGCCAACTTCGGCTTCTGCTCGTCTGTCTGCCTCGCGAGTGAAGCCTATAGGGTCTTCAGGGAGAACAGTAACGCCGAGATCAGTCTTGAATCCTTCTTCTATCAGTCTTAAATTTCAAAGACATCACAGAAAAAAAAAATACCAAATATATTAACTTAGCAATTATGCTAAATCCTAAATATAAGTTATAAAAATTACATTATTGCAACATCAACCGGGAAAGCCATTTTGATTTTCAGGATGGTAACATACTGCATATTTATTTTCATATATCTATTTAATACTGTCCACATAATTTCTCATGAATATCAATTAAATCATTCAAATAAAGTTTGCAAGTAGATAGAAAAACTGATGATTTATTTAGTAAATATGTACATACTTATATGTAATTATCATCACTTGATTTTTATTTTAATACTATTAGAAGGTACCTTTAGATTTATTATTTGTTAAAATTTTTATTTTGGTGGTTTTCCTTTTTTACTAATTTTTCATTTTAATACAAACATTATTGATTGTCTATAATATTTATTAAAACATTGTAATTAGTTGTAGCTTTATAAATTCGTTTAGTTGTAGGTTATAAAAATTATTTACTTTTTTGTGTTAATTATTATTACTTGATTTTATTTCAATTTATCACTTTCATGATGTTTTATAATTTACATCGGTTTTTTTTTAAATGTATATGTTACTTAAAGCCACTGAAGCCTATTTGCATTCCTTGTATGTTATTCTAAAGGGTCATATCCCAGAATTCTAAACCTTTTAGAATCCATAATAATAGATTAAAATTAAAATAATGCAATAAATGATAACAAAAGACAAAAGAAATTAATAAAAATTAAACTGAACTGATAAATAAATTGAAAAAATAACTAATTACACTTTTTGTAAACAAATATAGTTAAATAATAAACCCAAAAGCGTGGAATAAAAAGCAATAGAAGCCTCATTGTGAACTAAGTTTAAAATACGTGAAACATGGTTAGAAAAGAAAAAAATGAAAATCCATTTAATGTATTTCTAGAGAATAAAAATAATTTAAAAATTGCTTTTAATGATTGATATAATTTTCTCTGTTACACACTTCCTCTCTATATAATGATATCACAGGTATCGCAAGGAAAATCGTTTATGAGATCTTCGTAATGCTACTCTTAGTGGCTGAAGTTTAGGAGGTTCCGGATGGTGGTCAAAAGCCTTCTTGGCAGCGCATCCTACGTCTGCACAATGGGATTGCGATCTAGAGACAATGTAGGAAGAGGCAGAAGTGGGATGCCGAGCTTTACAAGACATTGATGAACAATTCTTCCCCTATGAGGTCGCGGAATGTCGTCAAGGAAACGAAAATCTGTCCCAATTATAGTCCTTATTTGAGAGATTTACTCCACTATAATTTCTAGAACATAATGAACTGTGTCATTACCGTCCACCATATGGGGTAGAGTCCGCACTCCCGAGAAGTTACCGCACCTTACCATCACACTCCCATTTGTAGACTGCTTTGGAAGGAGCACAAAGTGTGGCAGTGTACCCAGCCCCTATTCTTGGTAAACTCTTCAGTACCAATTACTATAATTGTAAATATAAAAGTATTACAATTTGTATTCTCATCTAGGCGCTCGCAGCACCATAATCTGCTGAGGTGCCGATGACTAAATGTTGATGTAGGTCGTCTTAAAGGGCCTTGAGACGTTAGACCAACTTCACGGAAACGATGCCGAATAGCTCTTGTTAATGTAAGATCTTGGTAGACAACACTCGACACTTCAATCCGAGGTCTGTCGGGCACCACAAAAAAGGTTACGTATTGCAGTATTAACAAAACTTCTGCCATCCCTTCGTGCCATGAAGCTATAAGATCCATTACCAAGTCTCTTTTGGTACTTTTAGATATTATTAATCTGGCTAAAGCCCGGAAACCACACTCTAAGACACACACACACTGCGTCGGCGATATCCACTTGCCACTTATTCTCACGATAATATAAAAAATTCCTGCTTAATATGTCTTTGTTTTGTTAAAGAGATTACTGGATTAAAATTAAGAAAAATCTAACACGACTAATCGTTTACTCAATAAGTACTCTTCATGTTGACTATACTTAAGTTAATTCTTAATTTTAAAAATAGAATACTTATTGTTTATTTTTTATATTTACCAACAAATAAGAGAATCCATAACAAAAAAATATAGTACTTTAATTAAAACGAGTAAAATAAGAATAAATTAGAAATACTTCTATTAATTTTTAAATAGTTTATAATTATTTAAGTTATGTAAGATGTAAAAGGTCTCACTTGTATTGATATGATTTACTTTTCAAATAAAATACACTAACAAATAATTCATCTAATAAAACCTAAACAATTATTATTGATATTTGATTTTTTTTAGAGGGATAATAATTTAAAATAATAATTTAAAAAAAAAAAAAACTGTGAATGATATTCCATGTTCGGCCAACTTGGACAGCTCGGACTGGCTAGAGATCGACCAGTACCAAGGCAGAATAAAACAGGTAAGGGCGATTCAGTTTGGCCAATTTAACACCGCTGATGACAGGCCACCCCTCCCTCTATGTTTGCCAACCACGCAGTGATTAACTGTCGTCACCTGGGAAATCACCTTGGAGTTAATTGATCATGGTTAGGGTTTGAAGATAAATTATTCTATTTTAGTAATATTCGCGGTTAACATTCCATGAGTTGCCCTTTAATCATAGAAGGTCGAAGTGTGAAGCCATCGGATTGTGGGGTCAATGATCTTAAAACCAATCAAAATAAGAAACATTCAAGTCCAGATTGATGGAGATATTAAATTAAAATGTAAATTGGAACCATCCATGGACAAAAGACATGTCATTGTACGATATAAATCCCTTCGATGGTTATTTTCCTTCTTAAGTAAAGAAAAACCTGTAAGGTTTTGACTGATAGTACAAATTTTTACTTTGTACTACAGGTTTTAAACTAGTTGATAAAAATAGGCGAATGGAATATCAAGAGCATCTGCTCTTTTTAATTAGTAATTAATTACAACCATTGAACGATTAAAAGAATTTGTTTAACCTAAGTACTTCACAACAATGATTTCAAGGATAGAACCATTATTATAAACTATTATAGTAATTATATCTATTAATATAATAGTTTATAATAATAGTAAGTACTATAATATACATACTTCAGTGCAATAGAATATACAAACTAGAATTGCCAGACTATACAGCGTTAACACATTACTACCTGACAGGAATAACAGATACTAAACCCGCATTACGTAATTGTCTTCCAATACTGTATTCAACCCCTGCAGCACGTACCAGGCTGCCCTTTATTGGTTAATCCATATAAACTGCTTTTATATATTGAAAATAATTTAAACGTTTTAACTATAACTTAAAAAAATTAATGATTATAAAACTTTTAATGATATGAAAAGTAATAGATTTTGAAAACTATGTACAAAACATTTCACAAAATTCTTTACAAAATTATTAAATTGATTTTTAAAAATGTGTCATACAACGCCGACATTCTACATAAGTAATTAAAAATTACATTGTGTGACGGATGAAAAAATACTCAGGATTAGAATTTAATTTCATACTATACAATTTCAAATACTTATTACGAACAGACACTTATATCAACATAAAGGAAAATGTCAAGTAGTTGCATTACTCACAATTTCAATTAAGCTTTCCAGGGTGACTTGATTTATTTAGTTCAAACAGCTTTCCTTATTAATGGTAAATCATAAAATGTCATTATTGTAACTAATTATTTCTTTAATAAAATGTTTTTATCATCCATAAATAGTACCATAGTTATAATAGTATAACTACAAAACGAAATTGAAATAAAAGATTTAATATATCAATTTTTGCATATTTATTTAAAAATTACAAACTAAGATTAGAAACGATGATAATTTATCTAAAAACCCAAACGGAAAACGTCGGTTAAAAAGTCACCATATGCAGTCGAAAAACAACAAACCAATACTAAGTTTGATTATTTTTTTTTTAACGTTAAATTTAAAAAATGAATGAAATTTCGTTGAATTTGGTCTTACTTTTGCTTCTCCCACGAAATAGAAAAATCAATTTATCAGTCATATTTATCCCAAAGTACCATAAAAAAACATTTTTACTTGTAATAACTTTTAAAAGACTAAACATTCTGGAAATTATTTTCAAACATCAAGAAATTAAGATACATCCTACCGAAGATGTACAGAATATAATATAATTACTCAATTCATAATATGTTTTTACAATATCGAACATCCAAAATAAAAGAACAATTCCAAATTTCTAACGTCAGAAATTTTAATCGTAGGACCTCTATCATTCAAAATTCAAGCTAGACCTCAAATTTCCGGACGAGCCAATAGAAAGAATAAGTTATCTTCCAAAAACATGTGTCAAAGAAAAATCCAGGACGCATCCAGGTAGAACTGCTCAGTTCGTGTCCAATGTTCGTTTTATCAAAAAAAATACTTTTCCAGTTGCGCCTATTTTATTTCATTAAAGTGTGATAAAGTTTTAAACAAATATATTAAAATATATATAAATCTGCTTTATATTACATAAACTTTTTTTTCCAAACTTCAACACAACGATACTTTCAATCCAATACCGCAAAAGCATAGATTCACATATCAGCAAATATATGGCATAGGAGAAGAGTATTATAAATTCACTCAATAAAGGTCCCATTTTTTCATTGAAAACAACCAAGTCCTAGTCAACAACAGAATGCTTTTATGCGATCCGTTCGGATTTATCCTCGGGCCAAATATCAATGGCGTTATCTACGGTAAATAGCTCTACGTTCCATGCAGTCTCCATAAATGAATTATTCCCTTCATTAAACTAAAATCATGTACAATCACATATTGTCAAACTAAAATTCACCTGAACTGGTCAAAAAATCAACAAAAAAAATTAACAAATAAGAATATTCAGAAATATTGCCAAAAATAATTTGTAAATTATTTATTAGTCTTTTAAACATCAATTTTATCGATTAAGAACTTACAATTAAAACTATTTTTTTATTTTTTCAACAATGTGTATATCATCTATGCATTTAAAATCATTTGAAAGGCAACAAACAGGACAAAAATATCATTTTTTATATAAAAAAATATCATTCAGGACGTTTCTCATTTTATTCATTTTTTTTTTTATTATCAATTTACACAATTTTGATCCTTTTTTCTCTCAACTTTTATTCTTTAAAATTCTCCAACGTTTCGGCCCTGAGGCCATTCTCAAGGATACAAACTTTCAATATTGATGTCATTGTTTTTTAAAAATCTCAAAATCGCGGGCTAATTTATTGCCCTTGTCACATATAACTTTTTTTTAATAATAATTTATATCCTATATTTAAAAACCTTTTTTACAAACAACTTCCCTCTTTCACTTATATTTACAACTTAAAAGATTACTTTAAGGTTGTGGGATGCGATCTTGGCTTATTATGTTCGAATCGAAAGTATCTTTAGTCATTCACAAGATTCTGTAATATTTTGAATTTATACATTTTTTATTATAGCAATAATAAAAAACAAAACAATGAGAGCTGGATTTTTTTAATAATCAAAATTAGAGGTACTTTTAATTATTTAAAAAAAAAATTCCTGTTGAACTATTTCAATTAAGAAAAGACTTATCTGATTTAAAGACCACTTCATTGATCATTCACAATAAGTTAAATCCGAATCATTAAAGCCGTTATGTAGAAACTCTAAAAATTTAAAAAGATCGATTCTATAAAATGGCCGATTTTAGAGAAAATGTTGCTGTCCCATCTCAGGCATATATCCGCCTTAAATATTTAATTTCATTTTCTTACTATATTTGTATTCAGACTGTTCATACGTAAAGACACAAATATATAAACCATTTGGAGAAACTTTAACTCAGGATACCTCAGAACGTGTAGTCCCGTTGAAAACTCGAATTTGAAATTTTTCACAATCGCAATAAATTCCCTTAATTTATCTATCTAAAATCTATGGAATTAACAAAATACGAATATATAATAGAAAAAAAAGAGTAAAAATTACCTCATCACATATCACTAAAATAAAATTCTATAAGACAAATAGAAATGTGAAACGTTTCATGAATTTTTCAAATGGATCCAAACATTAGTTGAATCATAATCATTCAGTAGAATTTAGATAAAATAAAATGATACGTTAAAAAACTTTTTTCAACTATCTTCTACTTAATATTTAATAATTTTTAATATCCAACAATAATCATTTAAAGTATAACGAAGTATAAAATGAAATAAATCCTTATAAAGTTCATCCTCTAACTTAGTCAAGTTAAAGCCTCCGTCAGTAAATAAAGAATGATAGCTGCCGTACACGATAAAATACTCTGCACAAAATGAGATGTCACCGAATATCATAAATTATTAAATATATTTTTGAAAAAATACAAAGAAGAAAAGAGGAGAAACCAAGATAAAAAAAAAATAAGAGATTTTCAATATTTATGTAATGATTTATTCTATTTTATTACATTTTTTTAATATTTTTAATCCATGTTTAACATCGAAAATTAACTAATAGCTCAAAGACATAAAGACTGGCAAATAAGTTTTTTTAGGGGCTTGAATTATTTTCCTAGTGATAGAGAAATCTCACCAAGCTTCCTTTCGGTACGGTGCGCAAATTTTCATGGATGTCAATTAATGGAAAAAGTTTTTTCTATGTCCGTGGAAGGCTGTGCTGCACTCTGTTGCACAATTAAAGAGATTTTTTTTAAAGTCGAATATGAAACCGAATCGTGAATTTGGTATGAAAAATTTCTAATAGTGTTTGGACGAGGGGTTTTTCGCGATTGAAAAACTATTCTCTTCCCCAGAGTAAAATCCTCGCTGGTTCGTGAGATTATTGAGAAAAAAACGGAGGACCTGACAATAATCTGATAAAAATTAAAACAATAAGAAAATTAAATTAAAAAAAAAATAACTTCCTAATTGAACAATAATTTAATAGAATTAAAATACAAACAAATGAAATTAAAAAAAAAATAATTGTCCTGTTGTTACAAAAAAATAAAAAAAAATATTTGAATATAAGCAAATATAAAACTAAACAGAATTTGCTTTACACACACAAAAAAAAAATTAAATTTTCCACTACTTAGGTTGGTTAGAAAACAAAAAAAAGAAATAGGGAAGAATGAGATTAGCTCCATGAAGAGAAAAAAAATAGTCACAGTAGATGGGAGACGGTCGATATGCGCATATTGATAACACCTGTCAAGTCTAATCTCATCCCAGATGGACGTCTTGATCCCGATGTCGAGTCGGTAGAAATAAGATGTTGGGTCACACAAGAGGGTCACTCGAAAGACAGTGCTCCGAAAAACAAGCAGACCACCGTGAGTCAAGGACAGCTCCAATGCCTGCTAATTCTGACTGCATACTGCCTTATCAGTCTGTATCCAAGCTGTAATCCTACCACTGTCAGTACTGTTGTATACGTGCCGACCAGAGTATTTACGTATCAACACAGTATAAAGTACATACATACACCATAACAAACTTTTAAACGTCGATTATTTAATCAACAAATTTAAAAAAATAAAATAAAAAGTAACTTGCGGTTAAAAAATAAATTTACTTATAATTAAAATAAATAAATAAAAATTGAATCAAAAGAATAAATTATACTTTTGGGCTTTAACAAATAGCGGCTATTAATATTTTTTACTTTCACTTACCTATATATATGAGATATTTAATAAAGGAATACTTCCAGCGTTCGTGGAAAAATTTAAAGTTTGAAATTCGAAAAATTAGTTTCCGATATAGAAATTCACATTTTCAGAGACCCTTGAGTTCAAATAGCTTTTGTAAAATGAAGTGTGTGCTCAATCAATCATTCTCAAGTAAGCTATGGGGTAGCTGCTATGATTGATATATTTACTATATATAATCTTAATTTAGTACATAATAAAATAAATAAATGTTACTTTGTTACGAATTTATTATATTGCAAATATTTTTATATTGACATGCGTTATTTATTGCCCCTCACACCTCGAATAACAGGTACACCTGTAAGAAAAAGAAAATTCTTCTTAAGGTAAAGGGATCCAAAGGAATACCTAAATCCTGTTCGCGGGGCAATTTGAATGGAAAGCAGAAAGAAGGCTGGCTAAGGAAATTCACCCTCCATTTAATTAAGGGCCGCCGAGGAGGGCATTGACTGCGGACATCCAGAGAATGAGGCACGTAGATGTTCCATCAAGTTCTCCTGATTGAAATCAACTCTTGTTCCAAGGATTCCAGTTCTTCCAATTCTTCCTATCTTCTACAATGCTATCGTCATGATGAATTTCTTCAAAGTTTTTTTTTTACTTCTTAACAGAGTAATTTTAATTAATATCACAGAATACCCTAACAATATGAACACATTAGCTCTAGCCAAACCTGAAATAGATGACAAACACAAATTCGATTTAAAAACAAAAACTGAAATAATAGACAACGCAGATAACAATAAAACAAGACAGATTATAGAAGAAATGCACATCACATAAAACGCCGTTCTTACCCCATCAGAACTCATTACACCCCTTAAATTACAAATATTAGAAAAATGGCAGGCCAAGTGGGATGAAAGCTCTCCGAGTAAATTAAAAGAAATAAAACGATCAGTAAAACCATGGTCTTGACATCCTACCGCAACAGCCGCAGGGAGGAGGTTGCTCTGGCCCGCTTGAGAATAGGTCATACTCTCCTCACGCACTCTCCACGTGCAAATATTGTCAGTCCATTCTTACGATTAGACATATTTTTGAAGAGTGTACTCACTATTTGCAAACAATAAATAGGATAGGACTGACCCCAAATTAGCCGAAACTCTCGCAGATGAGGAAGCTAAAATTACAGGAGTGAATTTTTAAAAGCACATAGCCGTCTTTATAAATTATAACTCCTCTTCGATTTTTTATTTTTCTATGTTTTTTACTTATTTTATTTTATTTTTTTTTAATTATTTTTTTTTTATTTCTATATTTTTCATTTATTATATACATTTTTTTTACTTTTATCATGCCATAGGCGTTGATGACCAGAGGGTTTTACGCCTACAACAACATCAATCAAACATCACATAAAACAAGCAGTGAACTATAAAACAGACATTGACAGGTTAGGACCACACTACACATCTATAAGTAATAAAATAAATTTCCGAAACAGCAATAAATAATTACCAAAGATAAAAAGAAATAAAACACAGGTAAACAGTAACTAAACAGGCAAACCATGCAATGACCTACCTTTAATGTGTTAAATAGAAAAACTATAAATATTCTGGCTGACTTATGTAGCGAAACTAATTATATAGTAAATATGTTTTGGTTACAGTTTTTTTATAAATCAATAGCTAAATTTCAAGCAGAAATTGAACTAAAATAACAAAAAACTAAACAAAAGAAGATGTTCAAAACAACAATAATTAAAAACAAAAATCAAGGAAAGAAAATTTTGAAAAAATTCAAAATATTAATGTTAACAAAAAACTTAAGTCACTGTTCTTCAAAATAGCCTCCTAAAGATGGATGGACCGTCCAAAATGATGCAAATATTAGCATCCTGGTGTAAAATTAATAATTAAAGAAATTGATTCAAGAAGGCTTAAATGATTTTAAATCATTTTCGTTTCATTTTAAAAATATTGTTCTTATTGTATAAAACCCATATAATCGATCTAGTCATGCTAAATTTTATCATAAAATAAATAAATTATGAAAAGACACCCTTCTATACAATCTAAAGAAAGCTACTTCTTATCATCCAAATCCCATTTACTTCGAGAAAAAAAAAAATAGAAAATAATTTTTATTTTTATTCTCTGTTTCCCAAGAAAAGTGTTTAGGAAATCAACGAAAGAAAATATAATTCACCATATCGTATTTATAATCAGGAGAATGTCCAGAGAAACAAGTAAACACTTTATTTTCCATATGTTATACTCTAATAATTAATTTACATAGGTCATCAAAGATAGAAGATTATAATTTATTATTACTATTATTATTTTAGGAAGAAATACCTCTTTTTTATAACTTTTTTTTCCCTCCACATTTCTAGGTTTTGGGCTTTTTTTCCCCACTATCCAGTTCTATTTTTCTTCCATTGATTGTTCATTATTTTTAGAAGTACAATATAACTGAATAATGGGCAAAGAATCCAGAACATTGTTAAAATGCGAAGAAAAAAATGGCTATTTTTTACAAAAAAAGGGGGAAAAATCATTAACAAAAGCCTCTATTAAAAGAAAATTTATAACTTATAATTTATAAGAGAATTATATGTTGAGATTGTCACAATAGTACGGAGGAAACAGCACCAATAATCAGCAAGCATATTACAACCCATTCAGAAATCCAATTACCCACCCAATTCGCAACAATAAGAAATCAACCGAAAATATAAGTACCGAACGCATGGTATTGTAATTGGGAGTAATGAGAGAAATCATGTTGATTAGTTTAAATACAACGGAGTATTACAAAACTAATTACATCACGGAGTAATCCATGAGACTATTAGCCATGAGTGTTCCAATTAACCTTGCCAAGCCATGAGCAGCGGTCTATTAAGTTAGTCTCTCATTGGCCCGTGCTCATTGGCTTTATCGAATTTGGGGGAGGGAGCGTTATCAGTAAATCATTATCACTAAAATTACTTGAAAATTAATTATTCCCTTGATTGGATATAAAAATTAACTGATTAATCACTAAATTAAATCATACTAATTATTTGAATCCATGGCAAATTAAAAAAAAATGTTTCAATTCAACAATACGAAAATATTATAACACTAAAATATTATGTCTATAACACTGCATGAAACTCAAAAATGTGTTAGTCTGAACCGTTTGCGAAGTACAGCAAAATTTTCAAACATCAACCGTATCCAATCATTTCAATCCTTCGAACAGTCAATGTTCCATATTACGTAACCAATGAAACATTACATGACCTCAACATACCATTTTTCTTCAACATTATTCCATTCAAATTTACCAACTTTCATCGGAACATTATTCACTATCCTATTTCCTTAGCATAATCCCAAATCCAGCCCCAACCGTCCCTATAAACATCTGGTGGTCCCAACCTGGTGCTCCCCATCCCAATCCAATCCTGCCAACCTCGTCCTGCCATCTAGCCTTCGGTCGCACAAATTTTCTTTTGCCTATCATTTCATACCTCGGAATCCTTTGATCATCCATTCGAACGAATTGTCCTGCCCACCTGAGTTTATGATCCGACCGATGGAAGCATCACTATATAATTCGTATAGCTCTTTATAACGTCTTTTCCTCCAGACACAATTATCTTGGATTGGCCCGTAAATACGCCTCAGATTTTTTCTCTCTAATATTTCTAGTTTAGTTACATCTCTTTTGTTGAGATTCCAACATTCTGACCCATATGTTACTATCGGCCTAATAAGAGTCTTGTATAGAATGGTCCTTAGTATTTCGAGAGATAAGCCTGGACCTAAAGTGCTTTATGAGACCACAAAATCTTCTATTTGATGCTGCTATTCTCTTTTCTATTTCCTTTGAAGAGCTATTTTCGGTGCCTAAATAGGCTCTCAGGTGAACAAAACCTTCTACTTCTCAAAATTGTAGTTATAAATCTGGATGTGTGGGTCAGGATATCTACCACCTACTACCATAAATTATTATACATATGTAGCCAAAATAAATAAAATCAGTTTAAAAAAATAATAAATTTTTCCCAATTATCAAAGAAAAAATTCATAATTTATAGAACTTAAACACTAATATTTTTTTTTTTTAAAAATAAGTCGATTGTTATATATGAATCTATATATTGTAGATATAAAAACCTTTAGAGAAATTATCGGTAAATAAACAATCAGGAATAAGAAGAAATTTAAATAAACTATCACAAATCCTCCCAGAAGATTTGAAAATAAACTATTATCTCCCAGAGTTATAACTCATTCAAATATTTATATTTTTGTTTATAAGACGAATCAAAATTATGCGTATTATTATAAGGATATTGAACTTTGGAACCATGATAATTTAAAAAATATTCTGTACAATTTCCAATGAAAGTCCGTTATCTTTTGGTTTATACATACTATAATGTAAAGTGAATAGTTCGGAGAAATGTATAAAGCAAATTTATCGCTGGTGAAACCACAGGGCTCAGCTAATTAAAATGAAACATTGTTATCGACAACAATTGACAGTCACTTTACATCCTGCAAATGACAGTTATATTCAGTCATTCCAAAATCGTTCAATCAAATTGTCAGTGCAATATAGGATCTCCGTTATAAAACGATATTGTTAATGACACTTATATTCTCTTTCTGAAAATTTGTTCGATTCTATATAGATGCACTAACCCAATCTGCACCAAGTGGAATTAAAATGAAGTATTGTATAATCTTAAAATAAAAACTCTGAAAAGCATTCTATAATTTTTAAACAAATGTACATAAATTAACTTAATTTGGATGTATCGGTAAAATACTACGGTAGCTTACCGTCGATATTTATCTTTCAATTTAAAAAAAATATGTTTAACATTCAACTTTAACAATCAAGTTTTCAGTATCAATAGTTTTGAAACGATAAAGTTAATTGTATTTTGCAATTAATGCAATTTTATTGACTATAAAACTTTACATGATACTAAACCTGCATAATATTTCATCAAACCAATATGATGTTCAAAAATCTACTAAAATGCAAACTACTAAGAAAATAGTAAGAAGACGTTGTGGCTTAAACTTACATTAAATATAGGATTTAAAATGAATAGACATTAAACTCAAAACCAATGATGATGTTTCTAAATAAAAATATTTCTTTCTAGCTAGAATATGTTTTGTTTTTTGTTCTAATCTCAGGATCCTATATCGTTCCATTTGAGGGACGAACAACAGACCGAGAGTCGTCCTCTTGTTTACACCAACTCCTGTGCAATCGGCTGTGTGCGATAGATATCATTGTTAGTTTCTTCTGCAGATTGCCACAACGGATAGAACAAAAACAAGGTTGGTTTTCCCATGGACTAGTTATTTCAGGAACCAGTAAATTTTATTTAAGTTAAATCGGCAAAGAAAATAGTTTTTTCTCCATTTTTTTAAAAGAGAAAGATTTGTGAATAAACTATCCATTGATAGAACTTAAATAACATTTCTAAATCAGAAGATGCATCAGAGAAAATAATGGACCAATTATTTATATGCTCATATTATGAATGGTTTAATAAAGATCATTCATGATAGTAATTACAGTACGCATCTGAGTCCTCTAATTTCAATGTATGAGGGAGTGAGACCTAGACGCGACTTAAATACACCATATCAGAAGGGACTTGATGAATTAAAAGAATAATGATAAATTTTGACTTAATATATTAAAAAGTTAAAGAAAATAACTAGACAAAGGGCCGGCCGAAAGTAAATAATAAAGATTAGTGTGTGAAATGAAATTTGGATTGTTGAGGGGTCACCAAAATTAAGAGCCAGAATGCCAATATAATGGTAAAATAGTAGTTTTATTTCTTACTTGGTTGTATTTTTTATTTGGTTGCTGCTATAAACCCAATACTGCGATTCTACTGAAGGATTAAATGCAGAGATCCCCTCTATCAGTTAAAAAACAATAAAAAGCTTATTCTTGAGAGAGTATTTCATAGTTATTAACCGAAACCTCTGGTTAATAATATTCTAAGAACATTTGTCACTTATGTTAACTTATTCTTGGTTTATGTGAAATTTGATTAATCATAATAAAAAATTCAAAAATAATAAAATTAAATTGAAATGACACAGAGGTTTGCATACATTTTACAAGAAATTTAGTAAAAGCATCAAACAAAAATCGAAAATGTGGAATTTAGCCCAAAATGACTGAAAGGTGCAATCGCGAGCAGAAAAATCTTAAAACATACAATTTTGTGGAGAAATCCCGAACGTGCAATATAAAATAAGTGTTATATGAATCTCTATTCTATGATTCAAGCTTCTGTCCAGTTTAGGCGGAATTCGGAGCCAGGGAAAAAAAGATGCAATTGCACGAAAATCCATTCTCTCATTATAAGAATTATAAATACTTGAACATAACTCATAAATTAAATTGCTAAATCCGAAGACTGAGAAAGCTGTACTTTAAAGGTTTTAAGATTATTGGTTTAAATGAATAAAAACAAAAATTTGTTTACCTTCCATAATATTTCAAAATCTTCAAAACGTTGACGTTAACAGCAACTAAAGATTCCACTCACCTGAAACATTAAAAATATTATCACATACTATAGCAAAACATGTTTTAGTTAACTTCTACCAGTGCGGACCATTGAAAATATTTTATAAATATTTTGCAGGCTTTTGGAGAAGAAGAGCAAGAATCGAAAGTGCCAGAAACATCTGAAGAGGGAAAACTCGGATGGTAAGTACACGTAAAATGATAAATGGTGACATGATTCTAAGACCGGTAATGGATTGGGAGGCTGAAGGTAAGAGAGGAAGACTTTTAGTCATATGGAAGTATGGAGTAGGGGATATCATGGCGGAAGGGGACTGACTTTTGAGAACACGATGTTCCGGCAAAGATAGAGGGACAAGTTGAGAAGGGAGTTAGTCGAGGAAATCTTCTCAGTAAAGAAATGACATACAAAAAAATAAAATAACAATCACTGAAGTATTTCCAACAATGCTTCACTAAAATAAATAATAACACGACAAATTAATTAAAAATCAGTTAATAATTAAATTTAGTTAAAGATTTAAAATATTTTATTGAAAAGCAGAAGAAAAAACTCTAGATATTTCTAAGAATTATATTCTAAAATATATTTAACGTTTTATAATTATATAAAAAAGTTTTATTTTATAACAGAAAGTCAACATTGGACAGATAAGTAACCTCTGCCCATAGTAACTTTCTAACCCTTGTTAATTTGAAAATCCTACTCTCCTTCAAAGTAATAGCGAAGCCAAATACGTTGAGGTTGAAAGGTACAGGTTTACGTACAGGTATGCCCACCATTGTAATCTAAACAGCAACATAATATAGTCACCGATTGGTTCCTATTACTCTGCCACGCCCCCGAGTCCAACATAAGACCCGCCTTCTTGGCTTTACTTTCACTGCCAGGTTATTTCCTCCATTACACTCCTTCCCCCAGAACGATTAATGAGAAGTTACCCTTCATCTTATAACTGAAATTTACAAATTTAAATCTACTGGTAAAACGTTACCAAGTTTAATATCGCCTACTAATTATCACAAATAAGATAAAATATTAAAAACTAATTATTAGAAATTAACTATAACAAAGCACCAGAATGAAGAATATAACGGAAAATCCTTTTTTCTGACTCAAGATTAAATCGTATTATTACTAAAAATCTTACTGACAAAAAAATAAAATTGGATAATCCTTATATTTATAAATTCATGACTGAATTTACTTAAATTAAAAAATATTAGCGAGTCTAATTAATTATCAAACAATATTATTAATCATAAAAAAAAATGAACAAAATGTCATGATTTATTATAAATAAAAACCTTTGTATAATCATTAAAGAAAGTTTTAGCACAACATAAACAATGATATTTTTGAATAAATTAAATATGCCTTACAGTAAGGGTAGTGATGCCCAATTAAGTTGTCTATACATAAATTTATACGTATGGTCCCTAGCATAAATGAGTGAAGAATGGGTTTGGTAACGGGAATATTAATCGATATTATTTAGGAATCACAACCAGGTAATAAATATTTAATTATTTACAAATTCGTAAAGGGAAATCTTAATGAGAGTAAGAACAGTAAACAACATTTAATAATATATACAACTGAATACGAAATTTTCATTATTTATTTGTTTACTGTACTTAGCTTATTACTTATCTAGGATGTCACAGATAAAGAGTACCATAAGAGAAAAAATAAATTTCAACCGAGGACCGTTTACAAGAACTAACAAAAGGTCCAAGAACAGACAAGAGACCATTGTTATGTCCACAACTCCTAGCAGCTGCTGAATATCATACTTCATCAAAACTTCCAGCAAGAATTCCCACTGATGACACGAAGGTGGAGTGCGAAGATACTTCCAACTTCCACGCGATCTGGTCGTTTGATCTTGTAACCCAAGAGAGTTCAAGGAAAAGAAGTTTAGGACAGATTTATTCGGTCAGAAAATTAAAGAGAAAATTCTTGTACTGAAGGGAATGAGTTAAGGTTTTTACGGATCTATGTACAAAGAAACCATACTATTTCAGGCTTCTTGACATTCTAAAAATAGCTTGGGAACTTCCTCGTTTTCTGATAGCTGTTAAGTATTACTCTAATAATTACACAAGGCATGTATCAGCCTCGACACACACGTACGCAACTAGCATTTTGGTTTTTTTAAGATCTTATCTCTACTTTTGTTATCGTAGTAACAACTTAATGAGATTGATATTTCGTATAGCAATGAACTCTAAAGATTCCTGGATAATTTATAATTATATATTCTGTTTATTTTTTTCAGTACAAATAGCAGCCATGAATGTTTCGTATGGTCAACAATTTACATTGCTATCCTTACAAGACTGGAACAAGAAAAAATGCCTTATCTAACTTTTCAACAACCTTAACATTGATTAGAAAAATACTTGTCTGTAATTATTATAAAGTTCAAATCCATTAGAAACATCCATAGAAATTTTTTCCTACAACTGGTGTTTATAACACAAAATAATTATCCGAAATACTCATAATGAATATAACATAATTAATGACAATAATGAATATAATATTAATAGATAGTGCTCATTTAGTCCGAAATAGATACTTATCCAATGCACTGTAAACTCCTTACTGATGTAAGCCTAGTTTTCAAATTTATTTCCAATATCTTTTTACCTGACTACGACAGAACTCATTTTAAGTAACATTTTTCAGAGATAGCCGTTCAACCAATATTCAAGATAATCGAATCAAATCATTCAATGGAATCTCGTGAATGCCTGCTTAACCGGTTCGATATGTATATTTTTTTTTAATGTACCTTCATGGTCATTTCTGACATACACGGGAGTGAGTGGGGGGTTTATCTACAGGTGTCCAACTTATTCTAACCATGATGCGGGGTAATTTTTTCATTTTGTAAGACCACCACACAATGAAAAAAGTCTATGCCTCAGGCCGGATTCGAACGGAAGATCTCAGATTGGTAAGACCTAAGTTCGATACATCAACTTATTCAATGTTCTCCCTGAAACAAATAGAATGACTTTTTCCGATTGGATTTTACCACCTCCTTAAATTACAAAACCTCAGTGTTGCTTGAGGCCGTAGTAAGAGACAACCATACCGTTTACATAATGCAATGAGTGACTCATACACTATTGGTTTCATTAACTTATATTGATTCTGTGGAAATTATGAACTATTTTGTAGAGATAAAGTGTGTTTCATGGTTTTAATAATCAACCTTAAGCATGGCTTTAATATAAATTGGACATTTTGGAGGGACCTATTATTTACCATTACAAATTGTATTGATAAAGCTACGAAATATATATTTATAGATATTTTGTGATATCTAGTATTTGTATGTTAAATATTAAGGTTGAATATCATTAAATTAACTATTACAATAAATTTAATAGGCCTATTAACTAAGAAATTATATATATATTTGGGTCGATATAGTTACAAATTAGTGATATTTAACATTTGAGTGTAAGTTCAAGAATTTTTTTATGAAATTAAAAATTCATAACTAATTAATGTAATTATCGATAGTTATAATAAAGACATTTTATTCAGTTAAAATATTCAAGCATAACTTGGGAAGGCTTCAATCAAGCTCTGAGCAAAGAGCAAAATACAACGATTAGTGGATTATTCCGACGATACAAATAAATCTTCATTATTCTAGCTTTAAATGTGAAAGGAAGGGGAAAAAAAGAAAGGAAAACGCTTTGCAATCATCCCCTGAAGAAATCATCCCATTCCGGGTCAGCGGGCCTTTCAAAAAACGCCCCGACCCGAGTCCATTGAGTGGCCCTTAATGCATCTCAATTTGAACTCATTCTATCGGAAAGCGAGAAGAAATCTCTCTACCACTCTCGGCCTGATACGCCTCCGGCATTAAGTTTAAGAAACAGGCAGAGATGATTCTCAAGGTCACCCTTTAAAGAGTTATTACCATTCATTACATAGTCGTATGTAAAAGTAACCGTTAACATATACATATAAACTATAAATAATGAAGTATAAGTCGGGAGACAAAACAATGATTTAGCAGAAATAAAATAAAGACACATATACATTAATACAATCGTTTTTTATTTATACTGAAAAAGGCTTTTTTTTTTAAATATTTATTTATTGTTATTTACAACTGTACATTATAATACATTTAGTAAATTTGATCTAAGTTAAATTGGAGTGTTACAGGCGTGTAGAGAAACTACCCATTGGTAGCACTCAAATGACATTTTACATTAGCTGGTCTCGTGGCCATCTTTTCGGGCGCCTCGGAGGATTGTCAGGAATGGAAGAGGATGCAAGATTAGAAACTAGGGGGTTTGAGTGGTTAGAGAATTTATAATTGAAGGAGTGATATCTTGTTCGGGCTAGATCGGTTACATAGGGAACATTAAGGTCTTTATGTATGATTTTATTTGTGACAAAGTAAAGAGCATTGAGGATTGTAAGGATTGAATACGAAAGGAATTCGAAGGTTTAGTGGAGCCCCAATGCTCAACTCCATATGTCCAGATTGGCCTTATTAGAGTCATGTAGATCAGTCTTTTGTAATATGTTGGAAGTTGAGACCGTTTGTCTAGTAAGTGCTGAAATAGTCGAAATCGACGTGCAGTTTCCTGTCTTTTTAGTCTGGTGTGAGGATTCCAGGTTAATCGTTGGTCCAAATGTAGTCCAAGGTTGCAGATCTGTTCAACAGGGGTAAGAGTAACATCATTAAATGAAACTTTAGGGCAGTCAGTAGGCTTACGACGAAGGGTAAAGGTGATTTGATGGGATTTGTTGGAATTTATCTTAATCCTCCAATTACGACACCAATCTTCGAGGGCTGTGATATAGGATTGCAGATTTTGGGATACAATTAATGGGTTCGGAAAAAGGCTATATCCATATTAGCCACAATTGGCTAAGTGCTCAAGTGGTTAACATTTTTGAAATAGAATATAAATATCCTTAATTATGATTCATAATTAAAATAGGATTAAGAGGCTCCCTCAAACTCACCATTATCAAAAATAATTGGTCTCTAAGTAATATATTTTCGGAAACAGTCCAACTTTGGGATTTATGTTTTACAAAATATTCCTGAACTTCATGTTTTTCTAAATCATTTCAAGGCATAGTAAAGACTTAAATCCTTTTGCAAATACTTAAAGGCATTTAGTGAATAATGAAGCTATCTGAAGGAGATAGCAACGGTCGAGAAAAACAGTTCAACAGCTTATTGATTGCCAAAGTTTTGACCCAAAATGCAGGTCAATAGATCTAAAACTAAAATATTCATAGCAGGTTAAGCTAATGCTAGAGTATAAGAAGAAACATGAAGTATAATATTATTATAACTTATCATTAACATTTACTACAATCTAAATATTAATAATAATAATAATAATAATTAGTTACGATGTCAGTTAATTAATCTTAATTATTTAATTTATATCTAGTAATATATATTCTTTTTTATCAGTTCATTACTCATTACTATGTTAGTTAGTCAATTATTGATATACATCTCTAACTCCATCACTCTTTTGATTTAGATTATAAAAGTAAAATGGACCGGGTGGGGTAAAAAAATAATTTAAATAATAATTAAGCTATTTATTGTTAAAGCAAACCCATCACCCCACTTTTCAGGGCTCCATCAGGGCCAAAAAAGATACAAACAATTTAAAGAATTTAAAGAAAAAATGAAAACAAAATAAGGTAAGACCAAAAAAATCAGTATCAAAGTGAAGGAAATTATTATAAAAGTAATTAAAAGGAGCTGTTTGTAGGAATCCTTGAAAATGACCTAAGTGGTCGAAACGTTGGAGGTTTGAAAAAGAATAAAGTTGAGAGAAAAAGGATCAAAATTG